>NW_027418393.1:0-30132 GCF_009905375.1 Apium graveolens
TTTTAAAGCGATTCCTTCGCGAGTGTCTTACCAACTGCCTAACACACTTACCATAAATGTTTCATACATTAATTAACCCTTTTTGGTCTTTAACCTATGTTTCAAAGTAAGGCGAGGGGAAATGTTTCGTTCGCGAAACGCCGTTACTTGAAACGGTCGTTTCTCCTAAACCGTAAATCGGAATCTGAACGAACTACATATCAAAACGAAGCTCGTAACATGAGCTATCTAAACATGGCAGTGGTCATAATCTAGCAGGGGGTTCTCGGGTCCTAATGCTATGCACAAAAACAGTCCAAAGAAAATCGGACGTACGACGGCTATGTTTACGCGATTTCCCAAATTTTAAACCATTCAATACCAACCACAAATCACCCCAAATCAATCATACAACCAACATCCATCCTTATCACATCATAACACCCCAACCAATTCAATTTAATCATTCATACTTATGCTTAAACTTAACTTTAATCATACTTAAGTTCCTTTAAATCAAAACCACAACAATTACCATTCCATTTCACTACCATTCCAAATCCCAAACTCTAAATCATAACAACAAGCTACAATATCAACCCACTAATCAAAATCATCTTATAATATATAGGAATCTAGGGTTTGGAGATGGTTTATACCTTCCTTGAAGTGGTGGGTGGAGCTAGGAAGCCTTAAGAAGCTTGGAGAAGTCTTAAGAATGCTTGGATCTTCAAGAAAACCAAGAAAAGTTCAAGTTAAAAAACTTGAAAACACTATTCATTGTCTTCTTCTTTGATTAAATGAAGAAGATTGAGAAGGAATTAATGGCTTAAACTCATGATATAGTCCTAACTAAGCATGAAGATGATTAGGGAATTATCTTACCAATTTAGGAAGCTTGGATCTTGGATTTTGAATTTCTCTTGCCTTTTGAATAGTGAAAAGCCGTGAGCAATGAAGAACAAGCCTTGGTTGCTTTTGATTTTTGATGAAAATGATTTTACTTGGCTTGGTTGATTGGTTTTTGTGCTTGCTTTAGTCAATTACCTTCTTGCCCTTGAATTTGTGTGGTTCTCATTCAACCACACCTTCTTCCTTCCCTTGTCATGCTTGTGTCATCCTCATGATGTCATCCTCCCTTCCTTGTCCTCTTTCTATTGGTTGGATGACATCCTTCCCACTAATCCCTTTGATTAACTTCCTAATCGTTTGCCTAATGACCGCTGATCTGTTATACGGTTCGCTTAACTTTCGTTCTCGTTTATCGTTTGAAGGATCATACCCTGGATCTTATTACTTAGGTTCCCTTAACCTTTCTCAATACATTATATTCCTTTTTATGATCCTCTATTATAATCCTTTAATTTAAATCCTTTTTATCCTGTTACCTTATACTCAATTCTCTCCGTATCTTGTGGATTTCCGGGAAAAAACCAAAGTGTTCGGAATTGGATTCTGACGATCTTTACATACACTTATATACTTCATAGAGTACTAATAATATCCCATAAGATCAATAACAGAACCCCTACATAGCGTGGCATGAAAAGTTTTCTCGTTCAGCAAAAACACTATTCATAAGGGTTTCAAAATTTCTCAAAAATTGGGGTTATTACAGTCTCCCCTCCTTAAAAGGATTCCGTCCCGGAATCAGATAGAAAACAAATGGGGATACTTTCTTAGCATTGTGCCTTCTAACTCTCTAGTCAATTTTCCCACATTGTGGTTCTACCATCAAACTCTGACTAGTTTGATAACCCTTCTCCTAAGCACTTGTCCCTTTTCGATCTATAACCCTTTCTGGTTGCTCCATATAGGTTACGTCGGGTTGCATATCTATGCGCTCATATGCCTCTATTTATCTGGCATCTGAATTACACTTCCTTAACATTGATACATGAAACACGTTACGACCTGCTACATGTTCGGGGTTAGGGCTAGCTCATATGCTAACTTCCCAAACGTCTTAATATATCCAAGGGTCCAACGAATTGTAGACTTAGCTTTCCTTCTTTCCGAACCTCATCAATCCTTTCCAAGGGATACCTATATTATTACTAGGTCCCCTATTTCATACTCTTTATCCTTCCGTGTCAAATCAACATACTTATCATGTCCATCTTGGGCTACTACCAGCCGTCCTCTGATTAAATCTATCATATCCTTGGTCCTTTGGACTACTGCGGGTCCGAGCATCTTACGCTCTATAACTTCATCCTAACATAAGGGAGATCGACATTATCTTCCCTCAAGAATCTCATAAGGCGACATCTCGATAATGACATATGATCTATTGTCGTAAGATAACTCAATCCGAATTAAGTGATCATTCCAAATTCTTTCAAGTCTATTGCACAGACTCTCACTATAGCTTTTAGCATTAGAACTTTTGCTTCTCAATACCCATTCTTTTCCAGTTCGTAATCGCTATCACCTTTCGTTCCTAATATTATACTGGTTATACTTTTGCTCGTTAGCGTTCTATAACCTTTTAATAACCACGTCAACCTTAGTATCACGAATGTGTTCCCATTCCGCATACTACCACCACTTTATTACTCCTTTTTCAGTTGTTTCTATTTTCCAAAATTTGATCAATCAAATAAAAGTAAAGGAATTTGTTGAGAGATCACTATGATCATGAACACTTGTTATATCGCATAGTTAGTACAGAAGGTGGCCAGCCTTTAGTACTTGACAAGCAATTAAACAATAGATGGTATCCTACTAGGCTTCTATCACACAGATAGATAGTCATTCGGCAATACCTCCCCTTCTGGAAGGGTTGTTCTTCTCAGCTTACATGAAATGAAAAGAAGAGAAAAGAACGAACTGAAGAGAATTGTATATATGAAAAAAAAAAATATACTGCCACAAAATATCTGGCTTGGAACCTACCTCTGAACTATAGAGGTTTATCATAGAAGAACAAAACATATTTGTATTTATATCAACATCAAGTATTATAGCATCGCATTTCACGTGCCTAAATATTTTCGCTATCCCGTCCATTATTCTATGGACCCATGCTCTTCCTCGAGCTTATACACAATTACCTTTGAAACTCCTTCGACATCGAAAATCGAATCTGGGATCTCATTCTAGACATCATCGTTACTTGAATTCTATGCTTGCACCGCAACCTTCCTTGTATAATAATACGACTCTCTATTGATAAGAAAGAATAATTATTCACTAGGTAGATACTCTACTTAATTAGTCTATCAATGATAACTTATACACTACCACTACCCGATTAGTGGTACTCATCTCAACACCCATTCCAATACAACTCTCACGGTTGTAATCAGCTCATTACTCGCAGAATCATTGCTGCCTTACTAAGGTCCACCACTGACCTACTGTAGTCATTCATTTTCCATGAAGTCTTAATAACTAACCATACGGAGTCCATACATCTCGTATCTAATTCTCCTAAGGAGTTAACATAACCACCAATCACAATTCATGAAGAACACTCCAAACTCTGACGTACTTTCATGACATGAAGCAGATAAATTTGCAGAAGAGTTTCGCTCAAAGCAACGATAGCAGGTTAATACCATTCTTAATCATATACCTTCAATAGAAGACTTAACTCAAAGGTTTGTTTAGTCCTTTTTGAACTATGGTCCTGGCTTATCTCAAGAAAGTATCTTCTGAGATAGATAGCCCGCTCATGGCGATTACACGAATTAAACCTTTACTAACTACTATTACGGTTGGGTATTGCACAGTCATCAGAAGGAATGTCAATCTTCCAAACCATAATACAACCTTCACAGTTTTAACCATCATCACTGTATTCCTTTGGCACAAGTGCCTATAATTATCCTCTTACCTTTAAAGTGTCGGCCACCTCTTTGGCCTTTCCTGATAGTACAATTTCCTTACAGTCAATGTCATTTTAACCACCTCCAAATAATTTTCTACCTTATTTCAATCACAGCTTATGTGAAAATACTTTTTTTTTTAATATCTGATGAGTAAAAAAAAATTTCCATTTTTCCATAAGTTATCCCCTCAGTCTTTAGAGGTTAATCACTGTCGCGACTGACTCTCGATCGTACTTAGAACATCTTTTGTCTTAGGTCCTAATTGCCCTGAATAATTTCGACCTTTACTGGTTCGATCCATACTTTCTCGTGGTTTAACACGTGCCCCACTTGGCATCATTATAATTATGTCATATTTCCTTTATCAACATTTTTATTCTTGAGAATTTCGAATATTTCCTTTCTCCTTGTAAAACCTCTAAGGTTATCCTTCAATCGTTCCTCCTATATTCCCTATATACAGGGCATATCAAAATACCATTTACTGATACTAGAACCATTGTCTATATACTTCTGAAAAATTTCTCCACTGATCCTTAAAGGTTATTATTACCTTAATGCTTTCCAATTCATACTGTCAAAACTCATACTATCCCTATCAAGGGTGAAATGCCAACCTTTATGTATTCCCCTAGGATTCGTTTTAAGTTACCGATGTTCTATCCTTAATTACACCTTTAAAAAGGTACAAGCATCCTTCCATGGATAAATAAAGTCATATATCCCTGATATGGGTATCTTATTCAATCATTCCCACCTCGATAGTAAATGCCTAATTTCACAATAACATCTGTATTCAAAATGGGGTCAATCAATATGGCCTCCAAAAGATAACAACGGTTATCCGCTTGTCTTGCCTAATTTGGTAACGATAACAAGGATGTTCTGGAAGATATTGGTCATGTTCAACGTGAACTTCTTCTTAATAATTCCTCATTTACTTTTGTTGTTTATCTCAACAGTCACCTCAATGCTGGGATATCTTTCATACCTGGCGTTTCCCTTTCTGGGTAACAAGCCACCGGTCTTACACTTCACATTCTTGAAGGTCACTTCCTTCATTCATTTTTTCCTAATTTCTTACTCCCTTGTCTCCTCAGTCTATCCGCATTTTATTTTTCATCCTTCGAACTATCTCAAGGTTTCCTCGGATCCTCCCAACTTACAGGAAATAAAATATATGTATCTCTTATGCGTTCCACCATCAATTTAACTCATGGTGAATCACCCTCATCCTGACGATTACATACTTTTCTATTTCTATTGCTACGAGTCTTTAGGGTTTCCTCATACCCAACTCCCTTATCATTCCTCAAACTCTATTGCCGTTATATTCCTTTCCACTTCAATTTCTTTTAATTTTCCTTTCTCTTATCATTATTTCATGAACCAACACAACATAAGCATTGATTTCAAACATCCCGTCATTCTGGATTCGTGTCCTCAGAACGAATCTTGACAACTTTTACAACTTAGATTCATAATTTTTCATACTCGTCTGCCTTTGTTCTGGCTCTAAAGCTTTTACTCTATCTCTATAACCTTGGGAAGTACTTTCCTGAAAACAATTGACTGAACTTAAATCAGTTTATTATAATCTCTTGCTCCGTGCCTTCCTTGGCCTTTCACCGGCGGGTGGTCTCTCTCTTAGGAGGGTAAGTGACAAAAACAGTCTTTTGTGGTTCATCAATCATTTTGAATCTCAAATGATTCCTATATTTCCTTTAGCTAGGCTCTTGCCTCGGCTGGGTCAGCTTGTTCCTTGGAACTCTGAGAGCTTAGCGACTTAAAGGTCATGAAAGAATTTCCTACCGCATTGCTTCCTCAAGGTGGTGGTTGGGGATAATAGTCTAAGTTCTTTTTAGACAGGTCCATGAATTACCGTATAGGAGTACCGTCTCGGGTCTCCTTTCCTTACTCGACTTTCTGTTTCCTTAGTATGAAATGTTTCATCCTTCTCCCATACTTGGGGTTATCTTATACGTTAAAATCCTCATTTTCCACTTCATTATGTTATGGGTTCCTTCTATCTTGATGGCGTCCTCCCTGACTATCACATTCAGGGTTTGCCCTTAATCTTATTCCTTGAACTATGACTTTCATCTAAGATCTCATCTTTAAGCTCTTGAACATTTGGAATCCAAATTCTATAGGAATACCTCATTATTCCCTTATCATCTTTCTCGGTATTAACCTCTTATCTATTTGTTGGCTCTCTGCCTTCATTCATCACTCTTTCTGGCACAATATGTTCTTTTCTGATAATTCAGACTGTATTGCAATCTCAAACAGTTTTTCGGTACCGGCTCCGGTTACCTTCACTTCTATTTCCAAAATCTCTTATAAACTCTCCCAAAGACCTTATCATCTTGAGCCTCTCCTTTTTACTAAGGGCATCAGCCACCACATTGGCTTTCCCCGAATGACAAAGAATCTCCCAATCATAATTCTTGATTAGCTCTAACCGCCTCCTCTGGCGTATGTTGAGCTCTTTCTACGTAAAAATGTACTAGAGCTCCTATGGTTTATGTAAATCTCGCACTTCTATTCATACCAGTAGTGCCTCCAATATTTAGGGCAAAACTATTGCCACGAGCCCAAGCTCATGGGCGGGGATATCGAATTTCATATTACCTTAATTGTCTTGACGTAGACGCGATTATCTTCCTGTGCTAAGAAGCACCCTAATTCCTTATGCGAAGCGTCACTTACAAATCACAAAATCTCCTTTTCCATCCGGCAACGCCAGCATAGGGGTCGTCACCAACCTTTGCTTCAGTTTTTAAAAGCTGTTCTCGCATTTCTCTGTCCATTCGAACTTCTCAGTCTTATGAGTAAGCCACGTTAAAGGGGCTACTATCTTTACAAACTTGAACGAACCTCCGGTAGTGACCGGCCAATCCTACCTCTGGTAGTCGACCTAACCATGGTCATCAATTCATCAGTGGTCCTTTATCCAATCTTTTCAGGATCCTCCATGGGATCCTCCTCAACAACTATCCCTTCTAGGACAACATCCTCAACCGCTACATCCTCAATATCAACATCATCCGGTCCTGCATTAGGACACTCTATCGGATCCACAATCCGATCTCCAATTAGTAATAAAACATCATCGCGCTGTTGCTCCTCAACCTCAGGGTTCGGAGTCCCGCTACCATCTATGATAACGAACTACGCTTCTATTACGATATTTATAAGGGTTCCCATAAGGGTTTTAACTGTCGGTACTACGTTAGGTAGCCCGACTATGAACTTTGCAAGAGTTCTTATTATCTTAGTGAACTTATTATCTTAACGTCCCATCATCTCTGAGGTTTATAACGCTTAGCTCTGATACCATTTCTGTAACACCCCCAGATCCGGGGTCGGGGATCCGGGTTGTCACGGTCTTTCTTTCCACAATATCACTTCACTTAATTAATAATAAATAACCTCATGCTGTGACCCCACCCTAACACACACCACAACCCGTTATAGTCTCAGAGATGAAATTGAAATAAATACAAGTCTTTGAATCCACAATTTAAAAGTTATTACAACCCAAAATGATTACTTGATAAATTTACAGTTAATTGCCATTATCTGCCACAAGTTATAATTATACATAATTGATTCTCAAAAGTAGATGGTCTGATCTACAATAGATCTACCTCTGCAGCTATAGCAGCTACAACATCAACGGGAAGACGCGGGACGCTTCCCACGCACTTGCGCTGGGTCTGCTGGAGTCTGGCCATCTTTCCTAACTGTTGTTGTGTGATGAAGAAATAAAGCAAGGGTGAGCAGCAAGCCCACCAAAATAATATGTATAATGATTTACAATATATGAGCCTACTCATAATACTCATGAAAGTCTTGGTCAAAAGAAATGAACCAAGTTTGATATCTTAATGCGATGAAGTCGCAAAATATTCAGTATATATACATATATACTTTTCAAAATATTGGAAGTCCTCTTCCATGCATAATATACACAAAGTCCCAGTGTATAACTGTATAAAAAAAATATCGTTGCAAGGTGATCTCATATATCTAACCTTGTCTCAACGTTTTTCTGAAAATCTTTGTCATTCATAAGACAATTATTAATTAGATATAAGTTTAAAAGATGAGGTTACCAAATACCCCAATATACTTATATCTTTCCCAAATACTACTTGAACTACCACCGTTCAAGTTATAATTAGTTTCAAAAGTTCATCCCACTGATGAGACCACAAGATAAGACTTGAATAGATTCAATCTTTGAAATATTATTGAATGAAAAAGTTATGAGATACTTTATTTAGTCCACATATATATATCTCTAAAACATTTCCTGGAACCTCTGTTATGTAAGGTATGAACAGAGTTGCAATATCCAATGAATTTGGAAGGAAAAGAAAACCTTTGGCATAAACCAGATATCTTGCTGATCAGGCAAAGATACCCATAAGTAACCTTTTATACTAGTAGATGGACGAATTCCCCACTGGTCATCACCCTGGTCATAATTAGGACCTATGCTGGACTGCCACTCAGCCACTTATGCATTTGATGGACTCCCACTGAGCCACTTACACTATCATGGACGCCCACTGAGCCCATGTTGCTTATGCCGACTCAATAGATGGACTTACTTCCCGAACGTTGGGTAAGTAATCAATTCATTTACCAAAACTGCAACCTTGTTGCGAATATAAAATACACCACAGAGCCGGATTCCCCAGGTTTTGAACGAGTATATAAATCCCCTTTAAAAGGAAGATCTTAAATATAAAAATGAGTTTAGGGATCCGCTCTAACTTTTAAAAATCATTTTGAAGACTCGAAAACACTTTAAAGAGTGTTTGGAGTAAAGCTGATTTAATGAAGTAAATCAGTCCCCAGAATATTTAGAAAATGACTGAATATTATTATTTAAATAATATTCCCATAAAGAATAATCTTTTTTTAAAATAATTGAAGTAGAAGTTTTAAAACTTATACTTGAAACGAGTATTAAATAACCAAAGATATACTTATATGAAAGTATTATCTTTATTTGAATAATCGAAAATAAGTTTGATTATTAACACCTTATTCTTTAATAAAATAAAGAATATATTTCAGCAAGTAATCGGAGTCATAGATCCTCAAATGAATATTCAAATAATATTCATTAAATAATATAAACTGAGTCATAAGCCTTCGAATGAATATTCAAATAATATTCAATAAATAATATAAAAGAGTCATAAGCCCTCGAATGAATATTCAAATAATATTCAATAAATAATATAAAAGAGTCATAAGCCCTCGAATGAATATTCAAATAATATTCAGATAAATAAATAAAAGAGT
This sequence comes from Apium graveolens, assembly GCF_009905375.1. Lineage (NCBI taxonomy): Eukaryota > Viridiplantae > Streptophyta > Magnoliopsida > Apiales > Apiaceae > Apium > Apium graveolens. Next base: position 9,141 of record NW_027418393.1, read on the forward strand.
CATAAGCCCTCGAATGAATATTCAAATAATATTCAATAAATAATATAAAAGAGTCATAAGCCCTCGAATGAATATTCAAAATAATATTCAATAATAAAATAAAGTTAAAGTTATCGAATAAACCTTATTCGATTAATAGTTTTAAAAACTATATCCATATATATATATATATATATATATATAAATATATATATATATATATATATAATATACTCGGGAACATCGACTCCCGGTTTAGAAATATGTTCACCTTTTATCCCCTATACTAAGGGTATACGCAACTACTTGCTTATTTCTAGCATAGGTATTATGCAACTATAAGCATTGAAATCAACAGATAGATAACCAGATTACGAAACAGACATGCATATATACCATATTAGCATGCTCCAATATATCGCAAAATTTGCTAATAACAATCATGCAATATCACAAGATAATGCATATACATATATTTACATCACAGCAACAGTATAACGGGTAGAAAACTTGCCTGAGCGACTGGGGGTTACGAATGGCTCGGGACGAGTCTGGTAACCTATAAGCAACAAGTAAGTTGGAATTAAACCAAAGTCACTTGTAAATCTATACTTTAACTAACTTAGACTCTAACGCTCGTTTTGCGCTCACTGATTCGCTTAAGTCACTCGGGTACCCTCGGCTCCACCATTTTTAATAATTTAACCTTTACGAGTTTTAAGGCGATTCCTTCGCGAGTGTCTTACCAACTGCCTAACACACTTACCATAAATGTTTCATACTTCAATTAGTCCTTTTTGGTCTTTAACCTATGTTTCAAAGTAAGGCGAGGGGAAATGTTTCGTTCGCGAAACGCCGTTACTTGAAACGGTCGTTTCTCCTAAACCGTAAATCGGAATCGAATGAACTACATATCAAAACGAAGCTCGTAACATGAGCTATCTAAACATGGCAGTGGTCATAATCTAGCAGGGGGTTCTCGGGTCCTAATGCTATGCACAAAAACAGTCCAAAGAAAATCGGACGTTACGACGGCTATGTTTACGCGATTTCCCAAATTTTAAACCATTCAATACCAACCACAAATCAACCCCAAATCAATCATACAACCAACATCCATCCTTATCACATCATAACAACCCCAACCAATTCAATTTAATCATTCATACTTATGCTTAAACTTAACTTTAATCATACTTAAGTTCCTTTAAATCAAAACCACAACAATTACCATTCCATTTCACTACCATTCCAAATCCCAAACTCTAAATCATAACAACAAGCTACAATATCAACCCACTAATCAAAATCATCTTATAATATATAGGAATCTAGGGTTTGGAGATGGTATACCTTCCTTGAAGTGGTGGGTGGAGCTAGGAAGCCTTAAGAAGCTTGGAGAAGTCTTAAGAATGCTTGGATCTTCAAGAAAACCAAGAAAAGTTCAAGTTAAAAACTTGAAAACACTATTCATTATCTTCTTCTTTGATTAAATGAAGAATATTGAGAAGGAATTAATGGCTTAAACTCATGATATAGTCCTAACTAAGCATGAAGATGATTAGGGAATTATCTTACCAATTTAGGAAGCTTGGATCTTGGATTTTGAATTTCTCTTGCCTTTTGAATAGTGAAAAGCCGTGAGCAATGAAGAACAAAGCCTTGGTTGCTTTTGATTTTTGATGAAAATGATTTTACTTGGCTTGGTTGATTGGTTTTTGTGCTTGCTTTAGTAAATTACCTTCTTGCCCTTGAATTTGTGTGGTTCTCATTCAACCACACCTTCTTCCTTCCCTTGTCATGCTTGTGTCATCCTCATGATGTCATCCTCCCTTCCTTGTCCTCTTTCTATTGGTTGGATGACATCCTTCCCACTAATCCCTTTGATTAACTTCCTAATCGTTTGCCTAATGACCGCTGATCTGTTATACGGTTCGCTTAACTTTCGTTCTCGTTTATCGTTTGAAGGATCATACCCTGGATCTTATTACTTAGGTTCCCTTAACCTTTCTCAATACATTATATTCCTTTTTATGATCCTCTATTATAATCCTTTAATTTAAATCCTTTTTATCCTGTTACCTTATACTCAATTCTCTCCGTATCTTGTGGATTTCCGGGAAAAACCAAAGTGTTCGGAATTGGATTCTGACGATCTTTACATACAATTATATACTTCATAGAGTACTAATAATATCCCATAAGATCAATAACAGAACCCCTACATAGCGTGGCATGAAAAGTTTTCTCGTTCAGCAAAAACACTATTCATAAGGGTTTCAAAATTTCTCAAAAATTGGGGTTATTACAATTTGAACCAACAGATAGATAACCAGATTACGAAACAGACATGCATATATACCATATTAGCATGCTCCAATATATCGCAAAATTTGCTAATAACAATCATGCAATATCACAAGATAATGCATATACATATATTTACATCACAGCAACAGTATAACGGGTAGAAAACTTGCCTGAGCGACTGGGGGTTACGAATGGCTCGGGACGAGTCTGGTAACCTATAAACAACAAGTAAGTTGGAATTAAACCAAAGTCACTTGTAAATCTATACTCTAACCAACTCAGACTCTAACGCTCGTTTTGCGCTTACTGATTCTCTTAAGTCACTCGAGTACCCTCGGCTCCACCATTTTTAATAATTTTAACCTTTATGAGTTTTAAGGCGATTCCTTCGCGAGTGTCTTACCAACTGCCTAACACACTTACCATAAATGTTTCATGCATTAATTAACCCTTTTTGGTCTTTAACCTATGTTTCAAAGTAAGGCGAGGGAAAAAGTTTCGTTCGCGAAATGCCGTTACTTGAAACGGTTGTTTCTCCTAAACCGTGCATCGGAATCGAACGAACTACATATCAAAACGAAGCTCGTAACATGAGATATCTAAACATGGCAGTGGTCATAATCTAGCAGGGGGTTCTCGGGTCCTAATGTTATGCACAAAAACAGTCCAAAGAAAATCGGACATTACGACGGCTATATTTACGCGATTTCCCAATTTTATACCATTCAATTCCATCACCAAACAACCCCAATCCATTCATACCATCAAAGTCCATCCATATCCCATCCTAACAGCCCCAAAACCCAATATTATCAACTTTATACTACCCTCAAACATGAACTAAAAGCTATACTTAAGTTCATTAACCAATAATCAAGATTTACAACTTCAAACTCATTACAAATCCAACCACACTCTAAGTATACAAGGATCATGCCCCTCATGAACTATAACAATCAAAACCATTCCTAATACTCAAAAGTAAAGCTAGGGTTTGAAGTTTTATACCTTCTTGAAGCTTTTAATCAATGAAAGATCCTTGGAATGCCCATGGAAGCCTTGATCTATGCTTAAGCTACCTTGTCTTTACAAATAAAATCAAGAATCAAACTTTTTGTTCTTGAAAGTTACTATTCACCCTAAACTTTTAGGAATTGATTAACTAGGTAAATCTTGGATTCTTGGATCCAAACTTATAGCATAACTAAGTTACGAATTATGGAAGCTAAAGAAACAAACCTTATAATTTTTGAAGGTGTGTAGCTATGGTTTTGAAATTCTCATCCTTGCTTTTTCCAAGAAAAGCCGAGAGCAAAGGCTTGAAGAAGATGAAATGATTTTTGTGTTTTGCTTTTGGTTGGTTGCTTTTGATTTGTTTTAGGTTAATTACCTAATTAACCTTGATTTTGTGTGGTTATAATTCAACCACACTTCCTTTCCTCCTATGTCATGCTTGCATCACTTTGTGATGTCATCACCCTTCCTTTGTCCTCTTTCTATTGGTTGGATGACATCATCCTCTCTAATCCCTTTGATTAACTTCCTAATTGTTTGCCTAATGACCGCTGATCTGTTATACGGTTCGCTTAACTTTCATTTTCGTTTATCGTTTGAAGGATCATACCCGGGATCTTATTACTTAGGTTCCCTTAACCTTTCTCAATATATTATATTCCTTTTATGATCCTCTCCTATAATCCTTTAATTTAAATCCTTTTTATCCTGTTACCTTTTTCTCAAATCTTTCCGTATCTAGTGTATTTCCGGGAAAAATCAAAGTGTTCGGATTTGGATTCTGACGATCTTTACATACACTTATATCCCATATAAAGTACTAATAAAATCTCAGAATATCCATATCAGAACCCCTACATAGTGTGACATGAAAAGTTTTCTCATTCAGCAAAAACACTATTCATAAGGGTTTCAAAAATTTCCCAAAAATTGGGGTTATTACAGTCTCCCCTCCTTAAAAGGATTCCGTCCCGGAATCAGATAGAAAATGAATAGGGATACTCTCTTAGCATTGCACTTTCTAACTCTCGAGTAAATTTTCCCACATTGTGGTTCTACCATCAAACTCTTACTAGTTTGATAACCCTTCTCCTAAGCACTCGTTCCTTTTTACTCTATACCCTTCCTGGTTGCTCCATATAGGTTACGTCTGGTTGCATGTCTATGCGCTCATATGCCCCTATTTGTCTGGCATCCGAATTACACTTCCTTAACATTGATACGTGGAACACGTTATGAACTTGCTACAGGTTCGGGGGTAGGGCTAGCTCATATGCTAACTTCCCAAACGTCTTAATATATCCAAGGGTCCAACAAATTGTAGACTTAGCTTTCCTTTCTTTCCGAACCTCATCAATCATTTCCAAGGGATACCTATAACATTACTAGGTCCCCTATTTCATACTCTTTATCATTTCGTGTCAAATCAACATACTTATCATGTCCATCTTGGGCTACTACCAGCCGTCCTCTGATTAGATCTATCATATCCTTGGTCCTTTGGACTACTGCGGGTCCGAGCATCTTGCGCTCTACAACTTCATCCTAACATAAGGGAGATCGACATTGTCTTCCCTCAAGGATCTCATAAGGTGATATCTCGATAATGACATATGATCTATTATCGTAAGATAACTCAATCCGAATTAAGTGATCATTCCAAATTCTTTCAAGTCTATTGCACAGACTCTCATTATTGCTTTTAACATTAGAGCTTCTACTTCTCAATACCCATTCTTTTCCAGTTCGTAATCGCTACTACCTTCCGTTCCTAATATTATACTGGTTATACTTTTGCTCGTTAGCGTTCTATAACCTTTTAATAACCACGTCAACCTTAGTATCATGAATGTGTTCCCATTTCGCATACTACCACCACTTTATTACTCCTTTTTCAGTTGTTTCTATTTTCCAAAATTTGATCAATCAAATAGAAGTAAAGGAATTTGTTGAGAGATCACTAAGATCATGAACACTTGTTATATCGCATAGTTAGTACAGAAGGTGGCCAGCCTTTAGTACTTGACAAGCAATTAAACAATAGTTGGTATCCTACTAGGCTTCTATCACACAGATAGATAGTCATTCAGCAATACCTCCCCTTTCTGGAAGGGTTGTTCTTCTCAGCTTATATAAAATGAAAAGAAGAGAAAAGAATGAATTTAAGAGAATTGTATATTCATAAAAAAAATTTTATTGCCATAAAATATCTGGCTTGGAATCTACCTCTGAACTATAGAGGTTTATCATAGAAGAACAAAACATATATGTATTTATATCAACATCAAGTATTATAGCATCGCATTTCACGTGCCTAAATATTTTCGCTATCCCGTCCATCATTCTATGGACCCATGCTCTTCCTCGAGCTTATACACAATTACCTTTGAAACTCCCTCGACATCGAAAATCGAATCTGGGATCTCATTCTAGACATCATCGTTACTTGAATTCTATGCTTGCACCGCAACCTTCCTCGTATAATAATACGACTCTCTATTGATAAGAAAGAATAATAATTCACTAGGTAGATACTCTACTTAATTAGTCTATCAATGATAACTTATACACTACCACGACCCGATTAGTGGTACTCAATCTCAACACCCATTCAATACAACTCTCACGGTTGTAATCAGCTCATTACTCGCAGAATCATTGCTACCTTACTATGGTCCACCACTGACCTACTGTAGTCATTCATTTTCCATGAAGTCTTAATAGCTAACCATACGGAGTCCATACATCTCGTATCAAATCCTTCTAAGGAGGTAACATAATCACCATTCCTGATTCATGAAGAACACTCCTGATCCTGACATATATACATGACATGAAGCAGATAAAAGTGCAGAAGAGTTTCAATCAAAGCAACGATAGCAGGTTAATACCATTCTTAATCATACGCCCTAAATAGAAGAATTAACTCAAGGGTTCATCTAGTCCTTTTTGAAACATGGTTCTGGCTTATCTCAAGATAGGACCTTCTAAGATAGATAGCCCGTTCATGGCGATTACACAAATTAAACCTTTACCAACTACTATTACGGTTGGGTATTGCACGGTCATCAGAAGGAATGTCAATATTCCTAACCATAATTCAACCTTCACATTTTTAACCATCATCACTATATTCTTTTGGCACACGCGCCTATAATTATCCTCTTACCTTTAAAGTGTTGGCCACCTCTTTGGCCTTCCCTGATAGTAATAGTTCCTTATAATCAATGTCTTTTAACCACCTTCAACTAAGTTTTCTACCTCATTTCAATCAAAGCTTATGTGAAGATGTTTTCCTTAACATCTGATAAGTAAAAAAAAAATCACCATTTTTCCATAAGTTGTTGCCTCAGTCTTTAGAGGTTAATCACTGTCATGACTGACTCTCAATCATAATTAGAACATCTTTTATCTTAAATCCTAATTGCCCTGAATAATTTCGACCATTACTGGTTCGATCCATACTTTCTCGTGGTTTAACACGTGCCCCACTTGGCAACAGTATAATTACGTCATATTTCCTTTATCAACATTTCTATTCTTGAGAAATTTCGAATATTTCCTTTCTCCTTGTAAAACCTCTAAGGTTATCCTTCAATCGTTCCTCCTGTATTCCCTATATACAGGGCATATCAAATACCATTTACTGATACTAGAACCATTGTCTATTTACTTCTGAAAAATTTCTCCACTGATCCTTAAAGGTTATTATTACCTTAACCCTTTCCAATTCATACTGTCAAAACTCATACTATCCTTATTAAGGGTGAAACGCCAACCTTTATGCATTCCCCTAGGATTCGTTTTAAGTTATCGATGTTCTATCCTTAATTCCACCTTTAAAAAAGGTACAAGCATCCTTCCATGGATAAATAAAGTCATATATCCCTGATAAGGGTATCTTATTCAATCATTTCCACCTCGATAGTCTATACCGAATTTCACAATAGCATCCTTATTCAAGTTAAGGTCAATCCACATGGCCTCCAAAAGATAACAATGGTCATCCACTTTTCTTTCTTGATTTGGTAATGATAACATGGATGTTCTGGAAGATATTGGTCATGTTCAACGTGAACTTCTTCTTAATAATTCCTTATTTACTTTTGTTGTTTATCTCAACAGTCATCTCAATGTTGGGATATCTTTCATATCTGGCGTCTCCCTTTCTGGGTATCATGCCACCGGTCTTATACTTTACCTTCTTGAAGGTCACTTCCTTCACCCAATTTTCTTAATTTATTACTTTCTTGTCTCCTCAGTCTATCCGCGTCTCATTATTTATCCTTCGAATTATCTCAAGGTTTCCTCGAATCTTCCCAACTTACAGGGGATAAAATATATGTATCTCTTATACCTTCAACCATCATTTTAACTCATGGTGAATCACTCTCATCCGGATGATTACCTACTTTTCTATTTCTATTTCTACGAGTCTTTAGGGTTTCCTCATACCCAACTCCCTTATCATTCCTCAAACTCTCTTGCCTTTATATTCCTTTCTCTTATCGTTATTTCATGAACCAACACAACATAAGCATTGATTTCAAACATCCCGTCATTCTGGATTCGTGTCTTCAGAACGAATCTTGATAACTTTTACAACTTAGATTCATAATTCATCATACTCGTCTGCCTTTGTACTGGCTCTTAAGCTTTTACACTATCTCCATAACCTTGAGAAGTACTTTCCCGAAAACAATTGACTGGACTTAAATCAGTTTATTCTAACCTCTGGCTCCGTGCCTTCCTTGGCCTTTCACCAGCAGGTGGTCTCTCTCTTAGGAGGGTGAGTGATAAAAACAGTCTTTTGTGATTCGTCAATCATTTAGAATCTCAAATGATTCCTATATTTCCTTTAGACAGGCTCTTGCCTCGACTAGGTCAACCTGTTCCTTGGAACTCTGAGAACTTAATGATTTAAAGGTCATGAAAGAATTTCCTGCCGCATTGTCCCCTCAGGGTGGTGGTTGGGGATAATAGTCTAAGTTCTCTTTAGACAGGTCCATGAATTGCCGTATAGGAGTACCGTCTCGGGTCTCCTTTCCTTACTCGACTTTCTGTTTCCTTAGTATGGAATGTTTCATCCTTCTCCCATACTTGGGGTTATCTTGTACGTTAAAATCCTCATTTTCCACTTCATTATGTTATGGGTTCCTTCTATCTTGATGGCGTCCTCCCTGACTATCACATTCAGGGTTTGCTCTAACTCTTATTCCTCAAACTAGCTTTCATCTAAGATTTCATCTTTAAGCTCTTAAACATTTGGAACCCAAATTCTATAGGAATACCTCATTATTCCCTTATCATCTCTCTCGGTATTAATCTCATATCTATTTGTTGGCTCTCTGCCTTCATTCATCACTTTTTCTGGCCCAATATGTTCCTTTCCAATAATTCGGGCTGTTTTGCAATCTCAAACAACTTTTCGGTACCGGCTCCGGTTACCTTCATATCTATTTCCATTTTTTTTCAAAATCTCTTATCAACCCTCCCAAAGTCATTATCATCTTGAGTCTCTCCTTTTTACTAAGGGCATCAGCCACTACATTGGCTTTCCCCGAATGATAAAGAATCTCCCAATCATAATTCTTGATTAGCTCTAACCGCCTTCTCTGGCGTATGTTGAGCTCTTTCTACGTAAAAAGGTACTAGAGCTCCTATGGTTTGTGTAAATCTTGCACTTCTCTCCATACAAGTAGTGCCTCCAATCTTTAGGGAAAAACTATTGCCACGAGCCCAAGCTCATGGGTGGGGATATCGAATTTTATATTCCCTTAATTATCTTGAGGCGTACGTGATTACCTTGCTGTGCTGTATAAGAAGCACCCTAATTCCTTATGCGAAGCGTCACTACATTTCACAAAATCTCATTTTCCATCCGGCAACGCCAACATAGGGAACGTCACCAACCTTTGCTTCGGTTCTTAAAAGTTGTTCTCGCATTTCTCTGTCCATTCGAACTTCTCAGTCTTACGAGTAAGCCGCGTTAAAGGGGCTGCTATCTTTACAAACTTGAACGAACCTCTGGTAGTGACCGACCAATCCTACCTCTGGTAGTCGACCTAACCATGGTCGTCAATTTATCAGTGGTCCTTTATCCAATCTTGTCAGGATCCTCCATGGGATCCTCCTCAACAACTATCCCTTCTAGGACAACCTCCTCAACCGCTACATCCTCAATATCAACATCATCCGGTCCTGCGTTAGGACGCTCTATCGGATCCATAATCTGATTTCCAATGAGTAATAAAACATCATCGCGCTGTTTCTCCTCAACCTCAGGGTTCGGAGTCCCGCTACCATATACGATAACGAACTACGCTCCTATCACGATATTTATAAGGGTTCCCATAAGGGTTTTAACTGTCAGTACTACGTTAGGTAGCCCGACTATGAACTTGGCAAGAGTTCTTATTATCTTAGTGAACTTATTATCTTAACGTCCCATCATCTCTGAGGTTTATAACGCTTAGCTCTGATACCATTTCTGTAACACCCCCAAATCCGGGGTCGGGGATCCGGGTTGTCACGAGTTCCATTTCCCTTAACAACACCCAATCTTAATAAATAATCAACTACTCTGTACTGTGACCCCACAATAAACACACACACCACAAGTTATAGTCTCAGAGATGAATATCCAAAAATAATCACAAGTCGTTTTATTGCACAATTATATGCCAATACACCTTAAACAGGTTTACATTTCTTTGCCATTATTACAATTCATAAATATACATAATCTGATACATCAAAAGTTGAAAGCCTAGCCTATTGGTAGTTCCTACCTCAGCTATGGCGGCATCAGTGCTTCTAGAAAACTGCGGAACGTCTCCTAACCTCTTGCGAATCGGGAGCTTGGTCCGGTTCATCTTGTCTATCTGATGTTGTGTGATGAAAGAAGAAAGCAAGGGTGAGCAGCAAGCCCACCAAAATAATATGTATAATGATTAACAATATATGAGCCTTCTCATAGTACTCATGAAAGTCTTGGTCAAAAGAAATGAACCAAGTTGATATCTTAATGCGATGAAGTCGCAAAATATTAAGTATATATATATATACATATATACTTTTCAAAATATTGGAAGTCCTCTTCCATGTACAATATACACAAAGTCCCAGTGTATAACTGTATAAAAAAAATATCGTTGCAAGGTGATCTCATATATCTAACCTTGTCTCAACGTTTTTCTGAAAATCTTTGTCATGCATAAGATAATCATTTACTAGATATAAGTTTAAAAGATGAAGTTACAAGATACTCCAATATACTTATATCTTTTCCAAATACTACTTGAACTACCACCATTCAAGTTATAATTAGTTTCCAAAGTTCATCACATAGATGAGACTACAAGACCAGAATTGAATAGATTAAATCTTTAAAATATCATCAAAATAAAATGAAGTTACGAGATACTTCATTTGATGCAAACATCATTTTGAAAACTTGACCCTGCCAACACTCAACAATCGCCCAACTGTAGCCTTTCTATCGAAGTGCTCTGGGTAGTGTTGCAGAAATATCCAATTGGATGATGAACTCATTACGGGAGTTTGCCGCGCCAGGAAGACCACTTACGATGATCAGTCGTAGTAGTGCAACCCCACCATTTTCTACATGTAGAGGAGAACCTGTCGGATTTACTTGTCAACCGAACACTGAACTCCTAAGGAATGGACCGCCTTAGCGGAACTTCCAGGCTATTTGGGACAATATAATAAGGCTGGGCCGGCGCTACTCGGCCACTTACGCCACTCCTAGTTCAGATGAAATCCATGACTCTGAAACGTAAAGCTCGTCCCCACTTTCCCCAAGTAGAAACTTGTTGATACGGCTCCACCAAGAAGTCGTATCTATTTGGAAAGGAGAACTCACCGATATTTCCCAGGCGATGCCTGTTAATGGATTAACTTGTTCCAAGAATTTTACTTCCCGAGTGTTGGGTAAGTAATCAATTCATTTATCAAAACAGCAACCTTGTTGCGAATATAAAACACACCACAGAGCCGGATCCCTCAGGTTTTGAGCGAGTATTTAAATCCCCTTCGAAAGGAGGATCTTAAAAAAATGAGTTTTGAGATCCGCTCTAACTTTTAAAAAAAATCATTTTGAAGACTCGCAAAACATTTTTAAGAATGTTTGGAGTGAAGCTGATTTAATGAAGTAAATCAGTCCCCAGAATATTTAGAAAATGTCTGAATATTATTATTTAAATAATATTCCCATAAAGAATAATCTTTATAAAATAATTGAAGTAGAAGTATTAAAACTTATACTTGAAATGAATAGCAAATAATCAAAGATATACTTATACGAAAGTAATATCTTTATTTGAATAATCGAAAATAAGTTTGATTATTTACACCTTATTCTTTAATAAAATAAAGAACAAATCTCAGCAAATAATCGGAGTCATAGATTCTCAAATGAATATTCAAAAATATTCATTAAACAATATAAACTGAGTCATAAGCCCTCGAATGAATATTCAAAATAATATTCATTTAATATAAAATAAAAGGAGTCATAAGTCCTCGAATGAATATTCGAAATAATATTCAATAATAAAATAAAGGAGTCATAAGTCCTCGGATGAATATTCAAAATAATATTCAATAATAAAATAAAGTTAAAGTTATCGAATAAACCTTATTCGATTAATAGTTTTGAAAACTATGACCATATATATATATATAAGTATAAATATATATATATATTTATATCCATATATACAAAATCTACTCGGGATCCTCGACTCCCGGTTTTAGAAATATTTTCACCTTTGGGTCCCTATACTAAGGGTATACGCAAATACCGCTTATCTCTAGCATAGGTATTATGTAACGAATAAGCATTTGAACCAACAGATAGATAACCAGATTACGAAACAGACATGCATATATACCATATTAGCATGCTCCAATATATCGCAAAATTTGCTAATAACAATCATGTAATATCACAAGATAATGCATATACATATATTTACATCACAGCAACAGTATAACGGGTAGAAAACTTGCCTGAGCGACTGGGGGTTACGAATGGCTCGGGACGAGTCTGGTAACCTATAAACAACAAGTAAGTTGGAATTAAACCAAAGTCACTTGTAAATCTATACTCTAACCAACTCAGACTCTAACGCTCGTTTTGCGCTTACTGATTCTCTTAAGTCACTCGAGTACCCTCGGCTCCACCATTTTTAATAATTTAACCTTTATGAGTTTTAAGGCGATTCCTTCGCGAGTGTCTTACCAACTGCCTAACACACTTACCATAAATGTTTCATGCATTAATTAACCCTTTTTGGTCTTTAACCTATGTTTCAAAGTAAGGCGAGGGAAAAAGTTTCGTTCGCGAAACGCCGTTACTTGAAACGGTCGTTTCTCCTAAACCGTGCATCGGAATCGAACGAACTACATATCAAAACGAAACTCGTAACATGAGCTATCTAAACATGGCAGTGGTCATAATCTAGCAGGGGGTTCTCGGGTCCTAATGTTATGCACAAAAACAGTCCAAAGAAAATCGGACATTACGACGGCTATGTTTACGCGATTTCCCAATTTTATACCATTCAATTCCATCACCAAACAACCCCAATCCATTCATACCATCAAAGTCCATCCATATCCCATCCTAACAGCCCCAAAACCCAATATTATCAACTTTATACTACCCTCAAACATGAACTAAAAGCTATACTTAAGTTCATTAACCAATAATCAAGATTTACAACTTCAAACTCATTACAAATCCAACCACACTCTAAGTATACAAGGATCATGCCCCTCATGAACTATAACAATCAAAACCATTCCTAATACTCAAAAGTAAAGCTAGGGTTTGAATTTTTATACCTTCTTGAAGCTTTTAATCAATGAAAGATCCTTGGAATGCCCATGGAAGCCTTGATCTATGCTTAAGCTACCTTGTCTTTACAAATAAAATCAAGAATCAAAATTTGTCCTTGAAAGTTACTATTCACCCTAAACTTTTAGGAATTGATTAACTAGGTAAATCTTGGATTCTTGGATCCAAACTTATAGCATAACTAAGTTACGAATTATGGAAGCTAAAGAAACAAACCTTATAATTTTTGAAGGTGTGTAGCCATGGTTTTGAAATTCTCATCCTTGCTTTTTCCAAGAAAAGCCGAGAGCAAAGGCTTGAAGAAGATGAAATGATTTTTGTGTTTTGCTTTTGGTTGGTTGCTTTTGATTTGTTTTAGGTTAATTACCTAATTAACCTTGATTTTGTGTGGTTATAATTCAACCACACTTCCTTCCCTCCTATGTCATGCTTGCATCACTTTGTGATGTCATCACCCTTCCTTTGTCCTCTTTCTATTGGTTGGATGACATCATCCTCTCTAATCCCTTTGATTAACTTCCTAATTGTTTGCCTAATGACCGCTGATCTGTTATACGGTTCGCTTAACTTTCGTTTTCGTTTATCGTTTGAAGGATCATACCCGGGATCTTATTACTTAGGTTCCCTTAACCTTTCTCAATATATTATATTCCTTTTATGATCCTCTCCTATAATCCTTTAATTTAAATCCTTTTTATCCTGTTACCTTTTTCTCAAATCTTTCCGTATCTAGTGTATTTCCGGGAAAAATCAAAGTGTTCGGATTTGGATTCTGACGATCTTTACATACACTTATATCCCATATAAAGTACTAATAAAATCTCAGAATATCCATATCAGAACCCCTACATAGTGTGACATGAAAAGTTTTCTCATTCAGCAAAAACACTATTCATAAGGGTTTCAAAAATTTCCCGAAAATTGGGGTTATTACATATGATATTAACATGTTAATTGTACCAATAGATGGTTGAAAGTGAGTCTTATAAGGTGCAAAATTACTCTAATATGGTTTAAAGTGACTTACATGGTTGATTAGAGCCAAAATGTGGACCAAAATTGACTCGTATGAAAGTGGTACCAAGAGATGGTTAAAGGATGTCAAATTGGATGTTTATGATGTTAACAAGTTAATTCTACCAATATATGGTGGCAAGTTAGTCTTATAAGGTGCAAAATTTCTCTAATATGGTTTAAAGTGACTTGCATTATAGATTAGAGCCAAAATGTGGACCAATATTGACTCGTATGAAAGTGGTACCAAGGGATGGTTAAAGGATGTCAAATTGGATGTTTATGATGTTAACATGTTAATTATACCAATAGATGGTTGAAAGTGAGTCTTATAAGGTGCAAAATTACTCTAATATGGTTTAAAGTGACTTACATGGTTGATTAGAGCCAAAATGTGGACCAGAATTGACTCGTATGAAAGTGGTACCAAGAAATGGTTAAAAGATGTCAAATTGGATGTTTATGATGTTACCATGTTAATTCTACCAATATATAGTTGCAAGTTTGTCTTAAAAGGTGCAAAATTACTCTAATATGGTTTAAAGTGACTTGCATGGTAGATTATAGCCAAAATGTGGACCAATATTGACTCGTATGAAAGTGGTACCAAGAGTTGGTTAAAGGAAGTCAAATTGGATGTTTATGATGTTAACATGTTAATTATACCAATATATGGTTGAAAGTGAGTCTTATATCGTGCAAAATTACTCTAATATGGTTTAAAGTGAATTACATGGTTGATTAGAGCCAAAATGTGGACCAAAATTGACTCGTATGAAAGTGGTACAAAGAGATGGTTAAAGGATGTCAAATTGGATGTTTATGATGTTAACATGTTAATTCTACCAATATATAGTGGCAAGTTTGTCTTATAAGGTGCAAAATTACTCTAATATGGTTTAAAGTGACTTGCATGGTAGATTATAGCCAAAATGTGGACCAATATTGACTCGTATGAAAGTGGTGCCAAGAGGTGGTTAAAGGATGTCAAATTGGATGTTTAAGATATTAACATATTAATTGTACCAATAGATGGTTGAAAGTGAGTCTTATAAGGTGCAAATTTACTCTAATATGGTTTAAAGTGACTTACATGGTTGATTAGAGCCAAAATGTGGACCAGAATTGACTCGTATGAAAGTGGTACCAAGAGATGGTTAAAGGATGTCAAATTGGATGTTTATGATGTTAACAAGTTAATTATACCAATATATGGTGGCAAGTTAGTCTTATAAGGTGCAAAATTACTCTAATATGGTTTAAAGTGACTTGCATTGTAGATTAGAGCCAAAATGTGCACCAATATTGACTCCTATGAAAGTGGTACCAAGAGATGGTTAAAGGATGTCAAATTGGATGTTTATGATGTTAACATGTTAATTATACCAATATATGGTTGAAAGTAAGTCTTATATGGTGCAAAATTACTCTAATATGGTTTAAAGTGACTTACATGGTTGATTAGAGCCAAAATGTGGAACAAAATTGACTCGTATAAAAGTTGTAGAAAGAGATGGTTAAAGGATGTCAAATTGGATGTTTATGATGTTAACATGTTAATTCTATCAATATATGGTGGCATGTTAGACTTATAAGGTGCAAAATTACTCTAATACGGTTTAAAGTGACTTGCATGGTATATTATAGCCAAAATGTGGACCAATATTGACTCATATGAAAGTGGTACCAAGAGATGGTTAAAGGATGTCAAATTGGATGTTTATGATGTTAACATGTTAATTCTACCAATATATGGTTTAAAGTGATTCTTATATGGTGCAAAATTACTCTAATATGGTTTAAAGTGACTTACATGGTTGATTAGAGCCAAAATGTGTACCAGAATTGACTCGTATGAAAGTGGTATAAAGAGATGGTTAAAGGATGTCAAATTGGATATTTATGATGTTAACATGTTAATTCTACCAATATATAGTGGCAAGTTTGTCTTAAAAGGTGCAAAATTACTCTAATATGGTTTAAAGTGACTTGCATGGTTGATTAGAGCCAAAATGTGGACCAATATTGACTCGTATGAAAGTGGTACCAAGAGTTGGTTAAAGGAAGTCAAATTGGATGTTTATGATGTTAACATGTTAATTTTACCAATATATGGTTGAAAGTGAGTCTTATATCGTGCAAAATTACTCTAATATGGTTCAAAGTGAATTACATGGTTGATTAGAGCCAAAATGTGGACCAAAATTGACTCGTATGAAAGTGGTACAAAGAGATGGTTAAAGGATGTCAAATTGGATGTTTATGATGTTAACATGTTAATTCTACCAATATATAGTGGCAAGTTTGTCTTATAAGGTGCAAAATTACTCTAATATGGTTTAAAGTGACTTGCATGGTAGATTATAGCCAAAATGTGGACCAATATTGACTCGTATAAAAGTGGTGCCAAGAGGTGGTTAAAGGATGTCAAATTGGATGTTTAAGATATTAACATATTAATTGTACCAATAGATGGTTGAAAGTGAGTCTTATAAGGTGCAAAATTACTCTAATATGGTTTAAAGTGACTTACATGGTTGATTAGAGCCAAAATGTGGACCAGAATTGACTCGTATGAAAGTGGTACCAAGAGATGGTTAAAGGATGTCAAATTGGATGTTTATGATGTTAACAAGTTAATTATACCAATATATGGTGGCAAGTTAGTCTTATAAGGTGCAAAATTACTCTAATATGGTTTAAAGTGACTTGCATTGTAGATTAGAGCCAAAATGTGCACCAATATTGACTCCTATGAAAGTTGTACCAAGAGATGGTTAAAGGATGTCAAATTGGATGTTTATGATGTTAACATGTTAATTATACCAATATATGGTTGAAAGTAAGTCTTATATGGTGCAAAATTACTCTAATATGGTTTAAAGTGACTTACATGGTTGATTAGAGCCAAAATGTGGAACAAAATTGACTCGTATAAAAGTGGTAGAAAGAGATGGTTAAAGGATGTCAAATTGGATGTTTATGATGTTAACATGTTAATTCTATCAATATATGGTGGCAAGTTAGACTTATAAGGTGCAAAATTACTCTAATACGGTTTAAAGTGACTTGCATGGTATATTATAGCCAAAATGTGGACCAATATTGACTCATATGAAAGTGGTACCAAGAGATGGTTAAAGGATGTCAAATTGGATGTTTATGATGTTAACATGTTAATTCTACCAATATATGGTTGAAAGTGATTCTTATATGGTGCAAAATTACTCTAATATGGTTTAAAGTGACTTACATGGTTGATTAGAGCCAAAATGTGTACCAGAATTGACTCGTATGAAAGTGGTACAAAGAGATGGTTAAAGGATGTCAAATTGGATGTTTATGATGTTAACATGTTAATTCTACCAATATATAGTGGCAAGTTTGTCTTATAAGGTGCGAAATTACTCTAATATGGTTTAAAGTGACTTGCATGGTAGATTATAGCCAAAATGTAGACCAATATTGACTCGTATAAAAGTGGTACCAAGAGTTGGGTAAAAGATGTCAAATTGGATGTTTATGATGTTAACATGTTAATTGTTCCAAAATAAGGTTGAAAGTGACTCTTATAGGATGCAAAATCACTCTAATATGGTGTAAATTGACTTACATGGTTGATTAGAGCCAAAATGTGGACCAAAATTGACTCGTATGAAAGTGGTACCAAGAGATGGTTAAAGGATGTCAAATTGGATGTTTATGATGTTAACAAGTTAATTCTACCAATATATGGTGGCAAGTTAGTATTATAAGGTGCAAAATTACTCTAATATGGTTTAAAGTGACTTGCATGGTAGCTTAGAGCCAAAATGTGGACCAATATTGACTCGTATGAAAGTGGTACCAAGAGATGGTTAAAGGATGTCAAATTGGATGTTTATGATGTTAACATGTTAATTATACCAATATATGGTTGAAAGTGAGTCTTATATGGTGCAAAATTACTCTAATATGGTTTAAAGTGACTTACATGGTTGATTAGAGCCAAAATGTGGACCAAAATTGACTCGTATAAAAGTGGTAGAAAGAGATGGTTAAAGGATGTCAAATTGGATGTTTTTGATGTTAACATGTTAATTGTTCCAAAATAAGGTTGAAAGTGACTCTTATAGGATGCAAAATCACTCTAATATGGTGTAAATGGACTTACATGGTTGATTAGAGCCAAAATGTGGACCAAAATTGACTCGTATGAAAGTGGTACCAAGAGATGGTTAAAGGATGTCAAATTGGATGTTTATGATGTTAACAAGTTAATTCTACCAATATATGGTGGCAAGTTAGTCTTATAAGGTGTAAAATTACTCTAATATGGTTTAAAGTGACTTGCATGGTAGATTATAGCCAAAATGTGGACCAATATTGACTCGTATGAAAGTGGTGCCAAGAGGTGCTTAAAGGATGTCAAATTGGATGTTTATGATATTAACATGTTAATTGTACTAATAGATGGTTGAAAGTGAGTCTTATAAGGTGCAAAATTACTCTAATATGGTTTAAAGTGACTTACATGGTTGATTAGAGCCAAAATGTGGACCAAAATTAACTCGTATGAAAGTGGTACAAAGAGATGGTTAAAGGATGTCAAATTGGATGTTTATGATGTTAACATGTTAATTCTACCAATATATAGTGGCAAGTTTGTCTTATAAGGTGCAAAATTACTCTAATATGGTTTAAAGTGACTTGCATGGTAGATTATAGCCAAAATGTGGACCAATATTGACTCGTATAAAAGTGGTGCCAAGAGGTGGTTAAAGGATGTCAAATTGGATGTTTAAGATATTAACATATTAATTGTACCAATAGATGGTTGAAAGTGAGTCTTATAAGGTGCAAAATTACTCTAATATGGTTTAAAGTGACTTACATGGTTGATTAGAGCCAAAATGTGGACCAGAATTGACTCGTATGAAAGTGGTACCAAGAGATGGTTAAAGGATGTCAAATTGGATGTTTATGATGTTAACAAGTTAATTATACCAATATATGGTGGCAAGTTAGTCTTATAAGGTGCAAAATTACTCTAATATGGTTTAAAGTGACTTGCATTATAGATTAGAGCCAAAATGTGCACCAATATTGACTCCTATGAAAGTTGTACCAAGAGATGGTTAAAGGATGTCAAATTGGATGTTTATGATGTTAACATGTTAATTATACCAATATATGGTTGAAAGTAAGTCTTATATGGTGCAAAATTACTCTAATATGGTTTAAAGTGACGTACATGGTTGATTAGAGCCAAAATGTGGAACAAAATTGACTCGTATAAAAGTGGTAGAAAGAGATGGTTAAAGGATGTCAAATTGGATGTTTATGATGTTAACATGTTAATTCTATCAATATATGGTGGCAAGTTAGACTTATAAGGTGCAAAATTACTCTAATACGGTTTAAAGTGACTTGCATGGTATATTATAGCCAAAATGTGGACCAATATTGACTCATATGAAAGTGGTACCAAGAGATGGTTAAAGGATGTCAAATTGGATGTTTATGATGTTAACATGTTAATTCTACCAATATATGGTTGAAAGTGATTCTTATATGGTGCAAAATTACTCTAATATGGTTTAAAGTGACTTACATGGTTGATTAGAGCCAAAATGTGTACCAGAATTGACTCGTATGAAAGTGGTACAAAGAGATGGTTAAAGGATGTCAAATTGGATGTTTATGATGTTAACATGTTAATTCTACCAATATATAGTGGCAAGTTTGTCTTATAAGGTGCGAAATTACTCTAATATGGTTTAAAGTGACTTGCATGGTAGATTATAGCCAAAATGTAGACCAATATTGACTCGTATAAAAGTGGTACCAAGAGTTGGGTAAAAGATGTCAAATTGGATGTTTATGATGTTAACATGTTAATTGTTCCAAAATAAGGTTGAAAGTGACTCTTATAGGATGCAAAATCACTCTAATATGGTGTAAATTGACTTACATGGTTGATTAGAGCCAAAATGTGGACCAAAATTGACTCGTATGAAAGTGGTACCAAGAGATGGTTAAAGGATGTCAAATTGGATGTTTATGATGTTAACAAGTTAATTCTACCAATATATGGTGGCAAGTTAGTATTATAAGGTGCAAAATTACTCTAATATGGTTTAAAGTGACTTGCATGGTAGTTTAGAGCCAAAATGTGGACCAATATTGACTCGTATGAAAGTGGTACCAAGAGATGGTTAAAGGATGTCAAATTGGATGTTTATGATGTTAACATGTTAATTATACCAATATATGGTTGAAAGTGAGTCTTATATGGTGCAAAATTACTCTAATATGGTTTAAAGTGACTTACATGGTTGATTAGAGCCAAAATGTGGACCAAAATTGACTCGTATAAAAGTGGTAGAAAGAGATGGTTAAAGGATGTCAAATTGGATGTTTTTGATGTTAACATGTTAATTGTTTCCAAAATAAGGTTGAAAGTGACTCTTATAGGATGCAAAATCACTCTAATATGGTGTAAATGGACTTACATGGTTGATTAGAGCCAAAATGTGGACCAAAATTGACTCGTATGAAAGTGGTACCAAGAGATGGTTAAAGGATGTCAAATTGGATGTTTATGATGTTAACAAGTTAATTCTACCAATATATGGTGGCAAGTTAGTCTTATAAGGTGTAAAATTACTCTAATATGGTTTTAAAGTGACTTGCATGGTAGATTATAGCCAAAATGTGGACCAATATTGACTCGTATGAAAGTGTGCCAAGAGGTGCTTAAAGGATGTCAAATTGGATGTTTATGATATTAACATAATTGTACTAATAGAT
>NW_027418394.1:0-22347 GCF_009905375.1 Apium graveolens
GTCAAATTGGGTTTATGATGTTAACATGTTAATTGTACCAATAATGGTTGAAAGTGAGTCTTATAAGGTGCAAAATTACTCAATATGGTTTAAAGGACTTACATGGTGATTAGAGCCAAAATGGACCAAAATTGACTCGTATGAAAGTGGTACCAAGAGATGGTTAAAGGATGTCAAATTGGATGTTTATGATGTTAACAAGTTAATTCTACCAATATATGGTGGCAAGTTAGTCTTATAAGGTGCAAAATTACTCTAATATGGTTTAAATTGACTTGCATGGTAGCTTAGAGCCAAAATGTGGACCAATATTGACTCGTATGAAAGTGGTACCAAGAGATGGTTAAAGGATGTCAAATTGGATGTTTATGATGTTAACATGTTAATTATACCAATATATGGTGAAAGTGAGTCTTATATGGTGCAAAATACTCTAATATGGTTAAAGTGACTTACATGGTGATTAGAACCAAAATGTGGACCAAAATTGACTCGTATAAAAGTGGTAGAAAGAGATGGTTAACAGGATGTCAAATGGATGTTTTTGATGTTAACATGTTAATTGTTCCAAAATAAGGTTGAAAGTGACTCTTATAGGATGCAAAATCACTCTAATATGTTGTAAATGGACTTACATGGTTGATTAGAGCCCAAAATGTGGACCAAATTGACTCGTATAAAAGTGGTACCAAGAGATGGTTAAAGGATGTCAAATTGGATGTTTATGATGTTAACAATGTTAATTCTACCAATATATGGTGGCAGTTAGTCTTATAAGGTGCAAATTACTCTAATATGGTTTAAAGTGACTTGCATGGTAGATTTAGCCAAAATGTGGACCAATATTGACTCGTATGAAAGTGGTGCCAAGAGGTGCTTAAAGGATGTCAAATTGGATGTTTATGATATTAACATGTTAATGTATAATAGATGGTTGAAAGTGAGTCTTATAAGGTGCAAAATTACTCTAATATGGTTTAAAGTGACTTACATGGTTGATTAGAGCCAAAATGTGGACCAAAATTGACTCGTATGAAAGTGGTACCAAGAGATGGTTAAAGGATGTCAAATTAGGATGTTTATGATGTTAACATGTTAATTCTACAAATATATGGTGGCAAGTTAGTCTTATAAGGTGCAAAATTACTCTAATATGGTTTAAAGTGACTTGCATTGTAGATTAGAGCCAAAATGTGGACCAATATTGACTCGTATGAAAGTGGTACCAAGAGATGGTTAAAGGATGTCAAATTGGATGTTTATGATGTTAACATGTTAATTCTACCAATATATGGTTGAAATTGAGTCTTATATGGTGCAAAATTACTCTAATATGGTTTAAAGTGACTTACATGGTTGATTAGAGCCAAAATGTGGACCAAAATTGACTCGTATGAAAGTGGTAGCAAGAGTGGTTAAAGGATGTCAAATTGGATGTTTATGATGTTAACATGTTAATTGTCCACAATATAGGTTGAAAGTGAGTCTTATAAGGTGCAAAATTACTCTAATATGGTTTAAATTGACTTACACGGTAGATTAGAGCCAAAATGTGGACCAAAATTGACCCATATGAAAGTGGTACCAAGAGATGGTTAAAGGATGTCAAATTGGATGTTTATGATGTTAACATGTTAATTCTACCAATATATGGTGGCAAGTTAGTCTTATAAGGATCAAAATTACTCTAATATGGTTTAAAGTGACTTACATGGTAGATTATAGTCAAAATGTGGACCAAAATTGACTCGTATGAAAGTGGTACCAAGAGATGGTTAAAGGATGTTAAATTGCATGTTTATGATGTTAACATGTTAATTCTACCAATATATGGTTGAAAGTGAGTCTTATAAGGTGCAAAATTACTCTAATATGGTTTAAAGGGACTTACATGGTTGATTAGAGCCAAAATGTGGACCAAAATTGACTCGTATGAAAGTGGTACAAAGAGATGGTTAAAGGATGTCAAATTTGATGTTTATGATGTTAACATGTTAATTCTACCAAAATATGGTGGCAAGTTAGTCTTATAAGGTGCAAAATTACTCTAATATGGTTTAAAGTGACTTGCATGGTAGATTATAGCCAAAAATGTGGACAAATATTGACTCGTATGAAAGTGGTACCAAGAGATGGTTAAAGGATGTCAAATTGGATGTTTATGATGTTAACATGTTAATTCTACCAATATATGGTTGTAAGTGAGTCTTATAAGGTGCAAAATTACTCTAATATAGTTTAAACAGACTTACATGGTTGATTAGAGCCAAAATGTAGACCAAAATTGACTCGTATGAAAGTGGTACCAAGAGGTGGTTAAAGGATGTCAAATTAGATGTTTATGATGTTAACATGTTAATTGTACCAATATATGGTTGAAAGTGTGTCTTATAAGGTGCAAAATTAGTCTAATATGGTTTAATGGGACTTACATGGTAGATTAGAGCCAAAATATGGACCAAAATTGACTCGTATGAAAGTGGTACCAAGATATGGTTAAAGGATGTCAAATTGGATGTTTATGATGTTAACATGTTAATTGTTCCAAAATAAGGTTGAAAGTGACTATTATAGGATGCAAAATTACTCTAATATGGTTTAAAGTGACTTACATGGTTGATTAGAGCCAAAATGTGGACCAAAATTGACTCGTATTAAAGTGGTACAAAGAGATGGTTAAAGGATGTCAAATTGGATGTTTATGATGCTAACATGTTAATTCTATCAATATATGGTGGCAAGTTAGTCTTATAAGGTGAAAAATTACTCTAATACAGTTTAAAGTGACTTGCATGGTATATTATAGCCAAAATGTGGACCAATATTGACTCATATGAAAGTGGTACCAAGAGATGGTTAAAGGATGTCAAATTGGATGTTTATGATGTTAACATGTTAATTCTACGAATATATGGTTGAAAGTGATTCTTATATGGTGCAAAATTACTCTAATATGGTTTAAAGTGACTTACATGGTTGATTAGAGCCAAAATGTGTATCAAAATTGACTCGTATGGAAGTGGTACAAAGAGATGGTTAAAGGATGTCAAATTGGATGTTTATGATGTTAACATGTTAATTCTACCAATATATAGTGGCAAGTTTGTTTTATAAGGTGCAAAATTACTCTAATATGGTTTAAAGTGACTTGCATGGAAGATTATAGCCAAAATGTGGACAAATATTGACTCGTATGAAAGTGGTGCCAAGAGGTGGTTAAAAGATGTCAAATTGGATGTTTATAATGTTAACATGTTAATTATACCAATATATGGTTGAAAGTGAGTCTTATATGGTGCAAAATTACTCTAATATGGTTTAAAGTGACTTACAAGGTTGATTAGAGCCAAAATGTGGACCAAAATTGACTCGTATAAAAGTGGTAGAAAGAGATGGTTAAAGGATGTCAAATTGGATGTTTATGATGCTAACATGTTAATTCTACCAATATATAGTGGCAAGTTTGTTTTATAAGGTGCAAAATTACTCTAATATGGTTTAAAGTGACTTGCATGGAAGATTATAGCCAAAATGTGGACAAATATTGACTCGTATGAAAGTGGTGCCAAGAGGTGGTTAAAAGATGTCAAATTGGATGTTTATAATGTTAACATGTTAATTATACCAATATATGGTTGAAAGTGAGTCTTATATGGTGCAAAATTACTCTAATATGGTTTAAAGTGACTTACAAGGTTGATTAGAGCCAAAATGTGGACCAAAATTGACTCGTATAAAAGTGGTAGAAAGAGATGGTTAAAGGATGTCAAATTGGATGTTTATGATGTTAACATGTTTCTATCAATATATGGTGGCAAGTTAGTCTTATAAGGTGCAAAATTACTCTAATACGGTTTAAAGTGACTTGCATGGTATATTATAGCCAAAATGTGGACCAATATTGACTCATATGAAAGTGGTACCAAGAGATGGTTAAAGGATGTCAAATTGGATGTTTATGATGTTAACATGTTAATTCTACCAATATATGGTTGAAAGTGATACTTATATGGTGCAAAATTACTCTAATATGGTTTAAAGTGACTTACATGGTTGATTAGAGCCAAAATGTGTACCAGAATTGACTCGTATGAAAGTGGTATAAAGAGATGGTTAAAGGATGTCAAATTGTATGTTTATGATGTTAACATGTTAATTCTACCAATATATAGTGGCAAGTTTGTCTTATAAGATGCAAAATTACTCTAATATGGTTTAAAGTGACTTGCATGGTAGATTATAGCCAAAATGTGGACCAATATTGACTCGTATAAAAGTGGTACCAAGAGTTGGTTAAAGGATGTCAAATTGGATGTTTATGATGTTAACATGTTAATTGTTCCAAAATAAGGTTGAAAGTGACTCTTATAGGATGCAAAATCACTCTAATATGGTGTAAATTGACTTACATGGTTGATTAGAGCCAAAATGTGGACCAATATTGACTCATATGAAAGTGGTACCAAGAGATGGTTAAAGGATGTCAAATTGGATGTTTATGATGTTAACATGTTAATTCTACGAATATATGGTTGAAAGTGATTCTTATATGGTGCAAAATTACTCTAATATGGTTTAAAGTGACTTACATGGTTGATTAGAGCCAAAATGTGTATCAAAATTGACTCGTATGGAAGTGGTACAAAGAGATGGTTAAAGGATGTCAAATTGGATGTTTATGATGTTAACATGTTAATTCTACCAATATATAGTGGCAAGTTTGTTTTATAAGGTGCAAAATTACTCTAATATGGTTTAAAGTGACTTGCATGGTAGATTATAGCCAAAATGTGGACCAATATTGACTCGTATGAAAGTGGTACCAAGAGTTGGTTAAAGGATGTCAAATTGGATGTTTATGATGTTA
The DNA here is from genome assembly GCF_009905375.1 of Apium graveolens. Taxonomy (NCBI): domain Eukaryota; kingdom Viridiplantae; phylum Streptophyta; class Magnoliopsida; order Apiales; family Apiaceae; genus Apium; species Apium graveolens. The sequence goes on from NW_027418394.1 coordinate 4,868, forward strand.
ACATGTTAATTATACCAATATATGGTAGAAAGTGAGTCTTATATGGTGCAAAATTACTCTAATATGGTTTAATGTGATTTACATGGTTGATAAGAGCCAAAATGTGGACCAAAATTGACTCGTATAAAAGTGGTACAAAGAGATGGTTAAAGGATGTCAAATTGGATGTTTATGATGTTAACATGTTACTTCTATCAATATATGGTGGCAAGTTAGTCTTATAAGGTGCAAAATTACTCTAATACGGTTTAAAGTGACTTGCATGGTATATTATAGCCAAAATGTGGACAAATATTGACTCGTATGAAAGTGGTACCAAGAGATGGTTAAAGGATGTCAAATTGGATGTTTATGATGTTAACATGTTAATTCTACGAATATATGGTTGAAAGTGATTCTTATATGGTGCAAAATTACTCTAATATGGTTTAAAGTGACTTACATGGTTGATTAGAGCCAAAATGTGTACCAAAATTGACTCGTATGAAAGTGGTACAAAGAGATGGTTAAAGGATGTCAAATTGGATGTTTATGATGTTAACATGTTAATTCTACCAATATATAGTGGCAAGTTTGTTTTATAAGGTGCAAAATTACTCTAATATGGTTTAAAGTGACTTGCATGGAAGATTATAGCCAAAATGTGGACAAATATTGACTCGTATGAAAGTGGTGCCAAGAGGTGGTTAAAAGATGTCAAATTGGATGTTTATAATGTTAACATGTTAATTATACCAATATATGGTTGAAAGTGAGTCTTATATGGTGCAAAATTACTCTAATATGGTTTAAAGTGACTTACAAGGTTGATTAGAGCCAAAATGTGGACCAAAATTGACTCGTATAAAAGTGGTAGAAAGAGATGGTTAAAGGATGTCAAATTGGATGTTTATGATGTTAACATGTTAATTCTATCAATATATGGTGGCAAGTTAGTCTTATAAGGTGCAAAATTACTCTAATACGGTTTAAAGTGACTTGCATGGTATATTATAGCCAAAATGTGGACCAATATTGACTCATATGAAAGTGGTACCAAGAGATGGTTAAAGGATGTCAAATTGGATGTTTATGATGTTAACATGTTAATTCTACCAATATATGGTTGAAAGTGATACTTATATGGTGCAAAATTACTCTAATATGGTTTAAAGTGACTTACATGGTTGATTAGAGCCAAAATGTGTACCAGAATTGACTCGTATGAAAGTGGTATAAAGAGATGGTTAAAGGATGTCAAATTGTATGTTTATGATGTTAACATGTTAATTCTACCAATATATAGTGGCAAGTTTGTCTTATAAGATGCAAAATTACTCTAATATGGTTTAAAGTGACTTGCATGGTAGATTATAGCCAAAATGTGGACCAATATTGACTCGTATAAAAGTGGTACCAAGAGTTGGTTAAAGGATGTCAAATTGGATGTTTATGATGTTAACATGTTAATTGTTCCAAAATAAGGTTGAAAGTGACTCTTATAGGATGCAAAATCACTCTAATATGGTGTAAATTGACTTACATGGTTGATTAGAGCCAAAATGTGGACCAAAATTGACTCGTATGAAAGTGGTACCAAGAGATGGTTAATGTAATATCCCATATTTTCAGATATTATTTTTATAATTATTTGGAATTGTTTATGTGATTTTATGTGAATTTTGGTGAATTATCTGATAAGTGGAATTGATGTTTGGATGTTTATATGTGACATTATTTGAATATTTGAATTTTTATATGTTCAGAATAAAATATAGATAATTGTGATATTTTTATGGTAATTTTTGGACTGTTAGATGATTTTATATTGATTTATGAATTATTAATTATTTTCTGAATAATTACCAAAATTATTTTATAAAGCCGGGAATCATCCGACTTCAACCGTTTTTGCGTTTTTACAACCCGAAACTCTTCCGAAAACTCCTTCCTAACCTAATCTGGTAATTCCGGACATTTTCCGTGTTTTGACTTTTTCGATCCGGATTACGGTTTGACCCGTGCGTGGCCCGGCGCAATATTTTCGATACGATACGCATTTCGATACATCAACAAAACTCGTATTCTCGAGAGAAGAGATATTGTTACATTATTTTCGTATATGGTATTTTATAAAAAGCTCGGTGTTGATAATTATCCAATTCTGGTATTGAATTGTATCGTTATTGTAGTTACTTAGCGGCTAAGCAACTAATTTAATGATCCAAAACGATCCAGAACGATCCAATATTCCGTAAATATAAATAGCTGTATTATTTTTATTTTATTCATTAAATTCATAAAAAAAAAAAAATCAGAAAACAAAAAGAATATTCAAGGATATTTGTGGGGGTAAAATTTCTTCAAGAACAAAGATTTGATGATTCTGGGAGTTCTAGGAAACCAAATCAAACGTTCTGCATACCATATTGATCCTTGTTTCGAGGCCGTTCTATTGGTACCAAAATCACGATATGAGAGTAAGTATTGTGAAAAATCAATTTTGTGTTCTTAAACTTGGAATTCGTTTTTGATTCTTGGGTATTTGTTTGTTGTTTTTGATGATTGATAAATGATCCTGGTCTCATAAGGAATGATTTAGCACTTTATTTTGCTGATTTTGATCAAGGATTGATTAAGTTCGAGTTTAACATTTTAACAGTTTTTTAAAATCGAATTTGTGAATTTTTCTTGTGTTTTTGATGTTTCTAGATCATATGAACAGATTATAAATAATCTAAGCTTTAATTTTGTAGTTAAATCATTGAATTTGGTGTTGAAATGATCAAAACCGGGGTATGGCCGGATTTTGACTTGAGCTCGCCGGGAAAGATGGTGTTTTGGCCGGAGATCACAACTCCGGTAGTGTTTGCGGTTTCTGGGTTGATGGAAATGCTACAGGTGAATCATGGGATTGTTACAGGCTTTAAAACTCATCGAACCGAGCTATTTCGATCCAGAAAAGGGGGTGGCCGGAATCGGGACAACCCGCCGGAATTCTGGGTTCTTCCCCAGTTTCCGGTGAGTTCTTCACCGACCCGGTTAGTTTCTTGATGACCCGTTTGGGGTCCAAGATTCAACCCGGGTTTAATCCTATTCTTCCCTAAAACAAAACCTGTAACATGTTTTTGGGTTTACTTTTTATTAATAATTAAAAAAATCCATTATTTAATCTCTAAATTCATTTTTAATTCCTAAAATTATTATTTTAATTCCAAAATTCATTTTTAATTCAAAAATAAATCTGATTTATTTTATTAATTAATTTTAGTTAGTTTTTACTTATTTTAATTAATCAATTAATTTAATATTAATTGATTAATTAACTTAATTAATTATTAATTGATTTTAAATTGATTTAATAAATAGATTTAATTATTTATTCTTGATTTAAAAATTTCGAAAAATAGTTTCGAGCTTTAAATTATTTTCCAGGCTCGATAAATCATATAAAATTATTTTAGGGTGTTTGAACCCTATTATTTTATTATTAAATGATTCGGAGATTGTTTTAATTCCGAAAAATGTTCAAAAATTCATAATAAATAAACCGTTCGTCCGTTTAATACGAAACGAACGCGTACAGACTCAGAAAAATATTCCGCTTTCAATAAAAAATATTTTTAAGACCCAAATCCTTTTTTTCGAAAGGTCGTTTGTTTTACGAATCATTCCAAGTCGATTATTGATCGATAAATCATATTTTTGACCCGATTTCAGTTTTAAACGTATCGAGTCGAACCTTTTGACGAACTGAGTCATATGTGATATGAATTATGTGATACGTCGATTATGTGCTTACGTGCTATGTGAATTATGTGCATATGTGGGTCAAGATTCCTGTGTTTGGCTGATATAATTATGTGTGGGCTATCGTATGGGTAGATATTAGGGTTTTGACGCGTAGTTCGTCGAGTCATTATCGTTTAGATGATTAAAGTTTTATATTTTAATTATAGATGCGGATCATTCGAGTTGATCAAGACAAGATTTTAGATAAAGAGTGAGATGGAATGGAAGTGGATATCTGGCTTCTAGCAATCGCAGGAGCAGCATATCAGTAAGGTGTTGAAAAGCAGGACGGTGATGTCTTGAGACAGAATGTCAGAATAGATGTGTCGTTGCGAGTGTGACTAACTGCTAAAAACCCAAAGGCAAGTACCCTAACCTCACTTATCATTCAAGTGACGTTTAATTCGATTCATATTATGCAAGTATCCCTATCATCACTTATTGTTCAAGTGATATTTATTTTAAATCTTATCATGCAAGTATTGCTTTCCCTATTCTCAATTCAAGATAGATAGATGTTTTACATATCGCTGGATTAAATAATTATGTTTATGCAAATACTCATCTGCTATTCTATGTTCAGAATAGTCAAGTGTTTTTACTTATCCAATTATCGGATTTATAAATGTTTTGGATTTTGAGAAAAGTGATTTGGTTGCGAATATTCCTACCCAAGAATTGGGCGAATAAAATTATGTCGGGTGTCGATTATTATGACCTCATTTCAATAAAAGGTTTTAAGATTGGATCATAATTGCGTAAGTGACCGGGATGGACGGTCCAGCGGAGGGCTATTTCTAAGTGCCATATGAAATATTATGACACCATTTTGCCACAGGCTAGTTATGCCTTTTTGTTTGAGTACTCGTGTTTTTGGGGTCACGTTTCTATGAATCATGACCTTGTGCTATCACACGGGCTGATCAGCATGTGATAGTACGTCCGTCGGAGGATGATCCTAATCTAAATTATTATATTGTTTTTTTATATTCATAGAATAAATGATTTATCAACTGTTTCTGTTTTGGATTAACGGTGAAATGCAGTTTTGATTCAGATTCTGATTTATGCTGATACTTATGTTGTTGTTAAATATCAAATGTGGTAATAGTACAGATGATTGGGGTTGACTTCAGTATGGAATGTTGTTAGCATCAAAGTTCGTATTGATATCTAATTTGATATGACAACAAAATAAGTATTAATCTCAAGAGTTTGGTTTTGAGTAAAGTTTATGATTCAATCCATAATCATTGTTTCATGTTATTGTGGTTTACGATATTTCCGTAAACACTGTTTTACGAGTTTTATTCTCGTCAAAATTCAAAGTATTGCTGAAGCCTTTCGCTTGAAAATATCAAAAAGAGTTTATAATTCAGCAATTATGATTTTAAATGTTCTGCTCTAATGCAGATATCGGTTTTATATAAAAAGACCCTATATATGCTATAATGATCTTGCTGAGCATTTCTTCCGCTCATACTTGCCTGTTTTTAAATTTAACCTCCAGTGAGGATTAGCTTGCGCTACTTAGCTGCAAAATTCGAGGAAGCAAAGAAGAAGCTCTTGGAAGGTGGTTGGTCCAGGGTTTGCGGACTAAAGTAAGTTTTATTGTGTAAAGTTGTTTATATTATATTATATTATATTATAGTTGTGTATTTTATTTGGGCCTAGTATACTTCATTTCGAAGTTATACTAGTGGGTTTAGTTTTGAATTGGAATTTATTGAAAAGAGTTTTAAAAGATAGAGAAAAATTTATTTGTAGAATTTGGATATCTTGTTTCTAGAACTGTAACCTTAAAAGATCTTGGATTAGTTTAGGGTCATAAATGATAAATATCTTCCGCTGGCATTTATTTATTGATTTAACAGGTTAATTTGGATTGAAGTTTTATAGTGACGACCAAATCCTCTGACCCCGGATTTGGGGGCGTTACAGTTAAAGGATGTCAAATTGGATGTTTATGATGTTAACAAGTTAATTCTACCAATATATGGTGGCAAGTTAGTCTTATAAGGTGCAAAATTACTTTAATATGGTTTAAAGTCACTTGCATGGTAGATTAGAGCCAAAATGTGGACCAATATTGACTCGTATGAAAGTGGTACCAAGAGATGGTTAAAGGATGTCAAATTGGATGTTTATGATGTTAACATGTTAATTATACCAATATATGGTTGAAAGTGAGTCTTATATGGTGCAAAATTACTCTCATATGGTTTAAAGTGACTTACATGGTTGATTAGAGCCAAAATGTGGACCAAAATTGACTCGTATAAAAGTGGTACAAAGAGATGGTTAAAGGATGTCAAATTAGATGTTTATGATGTTAACATGTTAATTCTATCAATATATGGTGGCAAGTTAGTCTTATAAGGTGCAAAATTACTCTAATACGGTTAAAGTGACTTGCATGGTATATTATAGCCAAAATGTGGACCAATATTGACTCGTATGAAGTGATACCAAGAGATGGTTAAAAGGATTGTCAAATTGGATGTTTATGATGTTAACATGTTAATTGTACCAATATATGGTTGAAAGTGAGTCTTATCAGGTGCAAATTACTCTAATATGGTTTTAATGGGACTTACATGGTAGATTAGAGCCAAAATGTGGACCAAAATTGACTTGTATGAAAGTGGTACCAAGAGATGGTTAAAGGATGTCAAATTGATGTTCATGATGTTAACATGTTAATTCTACCAATATATGGTGGCAAGTTAGTCTTATAAGGTGTCAAAATTACTCTAATATGGTTTAAAGTGACTTACATGGTTGATTATAGCAAAAATGTGGTCCCGTATATGACTCGTATGAAAGTGAATACTAAGAGGTGGTTAAGGATGTCAAATTGACGTTTATGAGTGTTAACATGTTAATTGTTCCACAAATAAGGTTGAAAGTGACTCTATAGGATGCAAAATCACTCTAATATGGTGTAACAGTGACTTACATGGTTGATTAGAGCCAAAATGTGGACAAAAAATTGACTCATATGAAAGTGGTACCAAGAGATGGTTAAAGGATGTCAAATCAGATGTTTATGATGTTAACAAGTTAATTCTACCATATATGGTGGCAAGTTAGTCTTATAAGGTGCAAAATTACTCTATATGGTTTAAAGTGACTTGCATGGTAGATTCGAGCCAAAATGTGGACCAATATTGACTCGTATGAAAGTGGTACCAAGAGATGTTTAAAGGATGTCAAATTGAATGTTTATGATGTTAAACATGTTAATTATACCAATATATGGTTGAAAGTGAATCTTATATGGTGCAAATTTACTCTAATATGGTTTAAAGTGACTTACATGGTGATTAGAGCCAAAATGTGGACCAAAATTGACTCGTATAAAAGTGGTACAAAGAGATGGTTAAGGATGTCAAATTGGATGTTTATGATGTTAACCATATTAATTCTATCAATATATGGTGGCACGTTAGTCTTATAAGGTTGCAAAATTACTCTAATACGGTTTAAAGTGACTTGCATGGTATATTATAGCCAAAATGTGGACCAATATTGACTCATATGAAAGTGGTACCAAGAGATGGTTTAAAGGATGTCAAATTGGATGTTTATGATGTTAACATGTTAATTCTACGAATATATGGTTGAAAGTGATTCTTATATGGTGCAAAATTACTCTAATATGGTTTTAAAGTGACTTACATGGTGATTAGAGCCAAAATGGTGTATCAAAATTGACTCATATGAAAGTGGTACAAGAGGTGGTTAAAGGATGTCAAATTGGATGTTTATGATGTTAACATGTTAATTCTACCAATATATAGTGGCAAGTTTGTCTATAAGGTGCAAATTACTCTAATATGGTTTAAAGTGACTTGCATGGTAGATTTATAGCCAAAATGTGGACCAATATTGACTCGTATGAAAGTGGTACCAAGAGTTGGTTAAAGGATGTCAAATTGGATGTTTATGATGTTAACATGTTAATTTATACCAATATATGGTAGAAAGTGAGTCTTATATGGTGCAAAATTACTCTAATATGGTTTAATGTGATTTACATGGTTGATAAGAGCCAAAATGTGGACCAAAATTGACTCGTATAAAGTGGTACAAAGAGATGGTTAAACGATGTCAAATTGGATGTTTATGATGTTAACATGTTACTTCTATCAATATATGGTGGCAAGTTAGTCTTATAAGGTGCAAAATTACTCTAATACGGTTTAAAGTGACTTGCTGGTATATTATAGCCAAATGTGGACAAATATGACTCGTATGAAAGTGGTACCAAGAGCTGGTTAAAGGATGTCAAATTGGATGTTTATGATGTTAACATGTTAATTCTACGACTATATGGTTGAAAGTAATTCTTATATGGTGCAAAATTACTCTAATATGGTTTAAGTGACTTACATGGTTGATTAGAGCCAAAATGTGGACCAAAATTGACTCGTATAAAAGTGGTACAAAGAGATGGTTAAAGGATGTCAAATTGGATGTTTATGATGTTAACATGTTAATTCTATCAATATATGGTGGCAAGTTAGTCTTATAAGGTGCAAAATTACTCTAATACGGTTTAAAGTGACTTGCATGGTATATTATAGCCAAAATGTGGACCAATATTGACTCATATGAAAGTGGTACCAAGAGATGGTTAAAGGATGTCAAATTGGATGTTTATGATGTTAACATGTTAATTCTACGAATATATGGTTGAAAGTGATTCTTATATGGTGCAAAATTACTCTAATATGGTTTAAAGTGACTTACATGGTTGATTAGAGCCAAAATGTGTATCAAAATTGACTCGTATGAAAAGTGGTACAAAGAGGTGGTTAAAGGATGTCAAATTGGATGTTTATGATGTAACATGTTAATTCTACCAATATATAGTGGCAAGTTTGTCTTATAAGGTGCAAATTACTCTAATATGGTTTAAAGTGACTTGCATGATAGATTATAGCCAAAATGTGGACCATATTGACTCGTATGAAAGGTGGTACCAAGAGTTGGTTAAAGAATGTCAAATTGGATGTTTATGATGTTAACAGTTAATTATACCAATATATGGTAGAAAGTGAGTCTTATAGTGGTGCAAAATTACTCTAATATGGTTTAATGTGATTTACATGGTTGATAAGAGCCAAAATAGGGACCAAAATTGACTCGTATAAAAGTGGTACAAAGAGATGGTAAAGGATGTCAAATTGGATGTTTATGATGTTAACATGTTACTTCTATCAATATATGGTGGCAAGTTAGTCTTATAAGGTGCAAATTACTCTAATACGGTTTAAGTGACTTGCATGGTATATTATAGCCAAAATGTAGACAAATATTGACTCGTATGAAAGTGGTACCAAGAGATGGTTAAAGGATGTCAAATTGGATGGTTTATGATGTTAACATGTTAATTTTACGAATATATGGTTGAAAGTAATTCTTATATGGTGCAAAATTACTCTATATGGTTTAAAGTGACTTACATGGTTGATTAGAGCCAAAATGTGTACCAAAATTGACTCGTATGAAAGTGGTACAAAGAGATGGTTTAAAGGATGTCAAATTGGATGTTTATGATGTTAACATGTTAATTCTACCAATATATAGTGGCAAGTTTGTCTTATAAGGTGCAAAATTACTCTAATATGGTTTAAAGTGACTTGCATGGTAGATTATAGCCAAAATGTGGACCAATATTGACTCGTATGAAAGTGGTGCCAAGAGGTGGTTAAAGGATGTCAAATTGGATGTTTATGATATTAACATGTTAATTGTACCAATAGATGGTTGAAAGTGAGTCTTATAAGGTGCAAAATTACTCTAATATGGTTTAAAGTCACTTGAATGGTAGATTAGAGCCAAAATATGGACCAATATTGAGTCGTATGAAAGTGGTACCAAGAGATGGTTAAAGGATGTCAAATTGGATGTTTATGATGTTAACATATTAATTATACCAATATATGGTTGAAAGTGAGTCTTATATGGTGCAAAATTACTCTAATATGGTTTAAAGTGACCTTACATGGTTGATTAGAGCCAAAATGTGGACCAAATTGACTCGTATAAGTGGTACAAAGAGATGGTTATAAAGGATGTCAATTAGATGTTTTATGATGTTAACATGTTAAATTCTATCAATATATGGTAGCAAGTTAGTCATATAAGGTGCAAAATTACTCTTATACGGTTAAAAGTGACTTGCATGGTATATTATAGCCAAAATGTGGACAAATATTGACTCGTATGAAAGTGATACCAGAGATGGTTTAAAGGATGTCAAATTGGATGTTTATGATGTTAACATGTTAATTGTACCAATATAGGGTTGAAAGTGAGTCTTCTAAGGTGCAAATTACTCTAATATGGTTTTAATGGGATCTTACATGGTAGATTAGAGCCAAAATGTGGACCAAATTGACTTGTATGAAAGTGGTACCAAGAGATGGTTAAAGGATGTCAAATTGGATGTTCATGATGTTAACATGTTAATTCTACCAATATGTTAATTCTACAAATATATGGTTGAAAGTGATTCTTATATGGTGCAAAATTACTCTAATATGGTTTAAAGTGACTTACATGGTTGATTAGAGCCAAAATGTGTACCAAAATTGACCTCGTATGAAAGTGGTACAAAGAGATGGTTAAAGGATGTCAAATTGGATGTTTATGATGTTAACATGTTAATTCTACCAATATATAGTGGAAAGTTTGTATTATAAGGTGAAAAATTGCTCTAATATGGTTTAAAGTGACTTGCATGGTAGATTATAGCCAAAATGGGGACCAATATTGACTCGTATGAAAGTGGTGCCAAGAGGTGGTTAAAGGATGTCACATTGGATGTTTATGATATAACATGTTAATTGTACCAATAGATGGTTGAAAGTGAGTCTTATAAGGTGCAAAATTACTCTAATATGGTTTTAAAGTGACTTACATGGTTGATTATAGCCAAATGTGGACCAAAATTGACTCGTATGAAAGTGGTACCAAGAGATGGTTAAAGGATGTCAATTGGATGTTTATGATGTTAACAAGTTAATTCTACCAATATATGGTGGCAAGTTAGTCTTATAAGGTGCAAAATTACTCTAATATGGTTAAAGTGACTTACATTGTAGATTAGAGCCAAAATGTGGACCAATATTGACTCGTATGAAAGTGGTACCAGAGATGGTTAAAGGATGTCAAATTGGACGTTTATGATGTTAACATGTTAATTATACCAATATATGGTTGAAAGTGAGTCTATATGGTGCAAATTACTCTAATATGGTTTAAAGTGACTTACATGGTTGATTAGAGCCAAAATGTGTAGCAAAATTGACTCGTATGAAAGTGGTACAAAGAGATGGTTAAAGGATGTCAAATTTGATGTTTATGATGTTAACATGTTAATTCTACCAATATATAGTGGCAAGTTTGTCTTATAAGGTGCAAAATTACTCTAATATGGTTTAAAGTGACTGCATAGTAGATTATAGCAAAATGTGGACCAATATTGACTCGTATGAAAGTGGTACCCAAGAGTTGGGTAAAGGATGTCAAATTGGATGTTTATGATGTTAACATGTTAATTATACCAATATATGGTTAAAAGTGAGTCTTATATGGTGCAAAATTACTCTAATATGGTTTAAAGTGATTTACATGGTTGATTAGAGCCAAAATGTGGACCAAAATTGACTCGTACAAAAGTGGTACAAAGAGATGGTTAAAGGATGTCAAATTGGATGTTTATGATGTTAACATGTTAAATCTATCAATATATGGTGGCAAGTTAGTCTTATAAGGTGCAAAATTACTCTAATACGGTTTAAAGTGACTTGTATGGTATATTATAGCCAAAATGTGGACAAATATTGACTCGTATGAAAGTGGTACCAAGAGATGGTTAAAGGATGTCAAATTGGATGTTTATGATGTTAACATGTTAATTCTACGAATATATGGTTGAAAGTGATTTTTATATGGTGCAAAATTACTCTAATATGGTTTAAAGTGACTTACATGGTTGATTAGAGCCAAAATGTGTACCAAAATTGACTCGTATGAAAGTGGTACAAAGAGATGGTTAAAGGATGTCAAATTGGATGTTTATGATGTTAAAATGTTAATTCTACCAATATATAGTGGCAAGTTTGTCTTATAAGGTGCAAAATTACTCTAATATGGTTTAAAGTGACTTGCATGGTAGATTATAGCCAAAATGTGGACCAATATTGACTCGTATGAAAGTGGTGCCAAGAGGTGGTTAAAGGATGTCAAATTGGATGTTTATGATATTAACATGTTAATTGTACCAATAGATGGTTGAAAGTGAGTCTTATAAGGTGCAAAATTACTCTAATATGGTTTAAAGTGACTTATATGGTTGATTAGAGCCAAAATGTGGACCAAAATTGACTCGTGTGAAAGTGGTACAAAGAGATGGTTAAAGGATGTCAAATTGGATGTTTATGATGTTAAAATGTTAATTCTACCAATATATAGTGGCAAGTTTGTCTTATAAGGTGCAAAATTACTCTAATATGGTTTAAAGTGACTTGCATGGTATATTATAGCCAAATATGGAACCAATATTGTACTCATATGAAAGTGGTACCAAGATGATGGTTAAGGATGTCAAATTGGATGTTTATGAATGTTAACATGTTAATTCTACCAATATATGGTTGAAAGGGGATTCTTATACTGGTGCAAAATTACTCTAATATGGTTTTAAAGTGACTTACATGGTTGATTAGAGCCAAAATGTGTACCAAAATTGACTCGTATGAAAGTGGTACAAAGAGATGGGTAAAGGATGTCAAAATTGGATGTTTATGATGTTAACATGTAATTCGACAAATAATATAGTGGCAAGTTAATCTTATAAGGTGCAAAATTACTCTAATATGGTTTGAATGACTTGCATTGTAGATTAGGAGCCAAAAATATGGACAATTATTGACTCGTATGAAAGTGGTACCAAGAGATGGTTAAGGATGTCAAATGGATGTTTATGATGTTACATGTTAATTCTACGAAATATATGGTTGAAAGTGATTCTTATATGGTGCAAACTTACTCTAATAGGTTTAAAGTGACTTTACATGGTTGATTGAGCCAAAATGGGTACCAAAATTGACTCGTATGAAAGTGGTACAAGAGGTGGTTAAAGGATGTCAAATTGGATGTTTATGATGTTAACATGTTAATTCTACCAATATATGGTGAAAGTTGTCTTATAAGGTGCAAAATTACTCTAATATGGTTTAAAGTGACTTACATGGTAGATTATAGCCAAAATGTGGACCAAAATTGACTCGTATGAAAGTGGTACCAAGAGGTGGTTAAAGGATGTCAAATTGGATGTTTATGATGTTAACATGTTAATTCTACCAATATATGGTTGAAAGTGAGTCTTATAAGGTGCAAAATTACTCTAATATGGTTTAAAGTGACTTACATGGTTGATTAGAGCCAAAATGTGGACCAAAATTGACTCGTATGAAAGTGGTACCAAGAGATGGTTAAAGGATGTCAAATTGGATGTTTATGATGTTAACATGTTAATACCAATATATGGTTGAAGTTAGTCTTATAAGGTGCAAAATTACTCTAATATGGTTTAAAGTGACTTACATGGTAGATTGAGCCAAAATGTGGACCAAAATTGACTCGTATGAAAGTGGTACCAAGAGATGGTTAAAGGATGTCAAATTGGATGTTTATGATGTTAACATGTTAATTCTACCAATATATGGTTGAAAGTGAGTCTTATAAGGTGCAAAATTACTCTAATATGGTTTAAAGTGACTTACATGGTTGATTAGAGCCAAAATGTGGACCAAAATTGACTCGTATAAAGTGGTACCAAGAGATGGTTAAAGGATGTCAAATTGGATGTTTATGATGTTAACATGTTAATTCTACCAATATATTGGCAAGTTAGTCTTATAAGGTGCAAAATTATTGTAATATGGTTTAAAGTGACTTACATGGTAGATTAGAGCCAAAATGTGGACCAAAATTGACTCATGAAAGTGGTACCAAGAGATGGTTAAAGGATGTCAAATTGGATGTTTATGATGTTAACATGTTAATTCTACCAATATATGGTGAAAGTGAGTCTTATAAGGTGCAAAATTACTCTAATATGGTTTAAAGTGACTTACATGGTTGATTAGAGCCAAAATGTGGACCAAAATTGACTAGTATAAAAGTGGTACCAAGAGATGGTTAAAGGATGTCAAATTGGATGTTTATGATGTTAACATGTTAATTCTACCTATATGGTTGAAGTTAGTCTTATAAGGTGCAAAATTACTCTAATATGGTTTAAAGTGACTTACATGGTAGATTAGAGCCAAAATGTGGACCAAAATTGACTCGTATGAAAGTGGTACCAAGAGATGGTTAAAGGATGTCAAATTGGATGTTTATGATGTTAACATGTTAATTCTACCAATATATGGTTGAAAGTGATCTTATAAGGTGCAAAATTACTCTAATATGGTTTAAAGTGACTTACATGGTTGATTAGAGCCAAAATGTGGACCAAAATTGACTCGTATGAAAGTGGTACAAAGAGATGGTTAAAGGATGTCAAATTGGATGTTTATGATGTTAACATGTTAATTCTACCAAAATATGGTGGCAAGTTAGTCTTATAAGGTGCAAAATTACTCTAATATGGTTTAAAGTGACTTACATGGTAGATTAGAGCCAAAATGTGGACCAAAATTGACTCGTATGAAAGTGGTACCAAGAGATGGTTAAAGGATGTCAAATTGGATGTTTATGATGTTAACATGTTAATTCTACCAATATATGGTTGAAAGTGAGTCTTATAAGGTGCAAAATTACTCTAATATGGTTTAAAGTGACTTACATGGTAGATTAGAGCCAAAATGTGGACCAAAATTGACTCGTATGAAAGTGGTACCAAGAGATGGTTAAAGGATGTCAAATTGGATGTTTATGATGTTAACATGTTAATTCTACCAATATATGGTGAAGTGTCTTATAAGGTGCAAAATTACTCTAATATGGTTTAAAGTGACTTACATGGTAGATTAGAGCCAAAATGTGGACCAAAATTGACTCGTATGAAAGTGGTACCAAGAGGTTAAAGGATGTCAAATTGGATGTTTATGATGTTAACATGTTAATTCTACCAATATATGGTTGAAAGTGAGTCTTATAAGGTGCAAAATTACTCTAATATGGTTTAAAGTGACTTACATGGTTGATTAGAGCCAAAATGTGGACCAAAATTGACTCGTATGAAAGTGGTACCAAGAGATGGTTAAAGGATGTCAAATTGATGTTTATGATGTTAACATGTTAATTCTACCAATATATGGTGAAGTGTCTTATAAGGTGCAAAATTACTCTAATATGGTTTAAAGTGACTTACATGGTAGATTAGAGCCAAAATGTGGACCAAATTGACTCGTATGAAAGTGGTACCAAGAGATGGTTAAAGGATGTCAAATTGGATGTTTATGATGTTAACATGTTAATTCTACCAATATATGGTTGAAAGTGAGTCTTATAAGGTGCAAAATTACTCTAATATGGTTTAAAGTGACTTACATGGTTGATTAGAGCCAAAATGTGGACCAAAATTGACTCGTATGAAAGTGGTACCAAGAGATGGTTAAAGGATGTCAAATTGGATGTTTATGATGTTAACATGTTAATTCTACCAATATATGGTTGAAAGTGTCTTATAAGGTGCAAAAACTCTAATATGGTTTAAAGTGACTTACATGGTAGATTAGAGCCAAAATGTGGACCAAAATTGACTCGTATGAAAGTGGTACCAAGAGATGGTTAAAGGATGTCAAATTGGATGTTTATGATGTTAACATGTTAATTCTACCATATATGGTTGAAAGTGAGTCTTATAAGGTGCAAAATTACTCTAATATGGTTTAAAGTGACTTACATGGTAGATTAGAGCCAAAATGTGGACCAAAATTGACTCGTATGAAAGTGGTACCAAGAGATGGTTAAAGGATGTCAAATTGGATGTTTATGATGTTAACATGTTAATTCTACCAATATGGTGAAGTGAGTCTTATAAGGTGCAAAATTACTCTAATATGGTTTAAAGTGACTTACATGGTAGATTAGAGCCAAAATGTGGACCAAATTGACTCGTATGAAAGTGGTACCAAGAGATGGTTAAAGGATGTCAAATTGGATGTTTATGATGTTAACATGTTAATTCTACCAATATTGGTGAAAGTGAGTCTTATAAGGTGCAAAATTACTCTAATATGGTTTAAAGTGACTTACATGGTAGATTAGAGCCAAAATGTGGACCAAAATTGACTCGTATGAAAGTGGTACCAAGAGATGGTTAAAGGATGTCAAATTGGATGTTTATGATGTTACATGTTAATTCTACCAATATGTGGCAAGTTTGTCTTATAAGGTGCAAAATTACTCTAATATGGTTTAAAGTGACTTACATGGTAGATTATAGCCAAAATGTGGACCAAATTGACTCGTATGAAAGTGGTACCAAGAGGTGGTTAAAGGATGTCAAATTGGATGTTTATGATGTTAACATGTTAATTGTACCAATATGGTTGAAAGTGAGTCTTATAAGGTGCAAAATTACTCTAATATGGTTTAAAGTGACTTACATGGTATTAGAGCCAAAATGTGGACCAAAATTGACTCGTATGAAAGTGGTACCAAGAGATGGTTAAAGGATGTCAAATTGGATGTTTATGATGTTAACATGTTAATTCTACCAATATATGGTGAAGTTAGTCTTATAAGGTGCAAAATTACTCTAATATGGTTTAAAGTGACTTACATGGTAGATTAGAGCCAAAATGTGGACCAAAATTGACTCGTATGAAAGTGGTACCAAGAGATGGTTAAAGGATGTCAAATTGGATGTTTATGATGTTAACATGTTAATTCTACCAATATATGGTTGAAAGTGATCATTATAAGGTGCAAAATTACTCTAATATGGTTTAAAGTGACTTACATGGTAGATTAGAGCCAAAATGTGGACCAAAATTGACTCGTATGAAAGTGGTACCAAGAGATGGTTAAAGGATGTCAAATTGGATGTTTATGATGTTAACATGTTAATTCTACCAATATATGGTGGCAAGTTAGTCTTATAAGGTGCAAAATTACTCTAATATGGTTTAAAGTGACTTACATGGTAGATTATAGCCAAAATGTGGACCAAATTGACTCGTATGAAAGTGGTACCAAGATGGTTAAAGGATGTCAAATTGGATGTTTATGATGTTAACATGTTAATTCTACCAATATATGGTTGAAAGTCTTATAAGGTGCAAAATTACTCTAATATGGTTTAAAGTGACTTACATGGTATTAGAGCCAAAATGTGGACCAAAATTGACTCGTAAAAGTGGTACCAAGAGATGGTTAAAGGATGTCAAATTGGATGTTTATGATGTTAACATGTTAATTCTACCAATATATGGTGAAAGTTAGTCTTATAAGGTGCAAAATTACTCTAATATGGTTTAAAGTGACTTGCATGGTATATTATAGCCAAAATGTGGACAAATTGACTCATATGAAAGTGGTACCAAGAGATGGTTAAAGGATGTCAAATTGGATGTTATGATGTTAACATGTTAATTCTACAATATATGGTTGAAAGTGAGTCTTATAAGGTGCAAAATTACTCTAATATGGTTTAAAGTGACTTACATGGTTGGTAG
>NW_027418395.1:0-35340 GCF_009905375.1 Apium graveolens
AATGTGGCAAAATTAATAAAAGGGGTAAAAAGGTAATGTCAAATTGGATGTATATGATGTTAACATGTTAATTGTATTATGGTGGAAAGTGACTCTTATAGGGTGCAAAGTGACTCTAATATGGTGAAAAGTGATTACATGGTTGATTAGAACCAAAATGTGGAACAAAATTGACTGTATGAAAGTGGAACTAAGAGGTGGTAAAAGGATGTCAAATTGGATGTATATGATGTTAACATGTTAATTTATTGTGGAAAGTGACTCATATAGGGTGCAAAATGACTCTAATATGGTGAAAAGTGACTTACATGGTTAATTAGAACCAAAATGTGGACCAAAATTGACTGATGAATGTGGCACTAAGAGGTGGTAAAAGGATTTCTAACATGTACATGATGTTAACATGTTAATTGTACCAATATATGATGGCAAGTGACTCTTATAAGGTGCAAAGTGACTCTAATATGGTGAGAAGTCACTTACATGATTGATTAGAGCCAAAATGTGGCCCAAAATTGACTTGTAGGAAAGGGGTACCAAGAGGTGGTTAAAGGATGTCTAATTGCATGTACATGATGTTAACATGTTAATTGTATCAATATATGGTGACAAGTGACTCTTATAGGGTGCAAAGTGACTCTAATATGGTGAAAAGTGACTTACATGGTTGATTAGAGCCAAAATGTGGAACAAAATTAACTTGTATGAAAGTGGCATTAATAGGTGGTAAAAGGATATCAAATTGGATGTATATGATGTTAACATGTTAATTGTTGTATTTATGGTGGAAAGTGACTCTTATAGGGTGCAAAGTGACTCTAATATGGTGAAAAGTGACTTACATGGTTGATTAGAACCAAAATGTGGAACAAAATTGACCTGTATGAAAGTGGAACTAAGAGGTGGTAAAAGGATGTCAAATTGGATGTATATGATGTTCATGTTAATTATAAAATAGATTGTGGAAAGTGACTCATATAGGGTGCAAAATGACTCTGATATGGTGAAAAGTGACTTACATGGTTAATTAGAACCAAAATGTGGACCAAAATTGACTGTATGAATGTGGCACTAAGAGGTGGTAAAAGGATTTCTAATTGCATGTACATGATGTTAACATGTTAATTGTACCAATATATGATGGCAAGTGACTCTTATAAGGTGCAAAGTGACTCTAATATGGTGAGAAGTCACTTACATGATTGATTAGAGCCAAAATGTGGCCAAAAATTGACTTGTAGGAAAGGGGTACCAAGAGGTGGTTAAAGGATGTCTAATTGCATGTACATGATGTTAACATGTTAATTGTATCAATATATGGTGACAAGTGACTCTTATAGGGTGCAAAGTGACTCTAATATGGTGAAAAGTGACTTACATGGTTGATTAGAGCCAAAATGTGGAACAAAATTAACTTGTATGAAAGTGGCATTAATAGGTGGTAAAAGGATATCAAATTGGATGTATATGATGTTAACATGTTAATTGTTGTATTATGGTGGAAAGTGACTCTTATAGGGTGCAAAGTGACTCTAATATGGTGAAAAGTGACTTACATGGTTGATTAGAACCAAAATGTGGAACAAAATTGACCTGTATGAAAGTGGAACTAAGAGGTGGTAAAAGGATGTCAAATTGGATGTATAATGTTAACATGTTAATTATAAAATAGATTGTGGAAAGTGACTCATATAGGGTGCAAAATGACTCTAATATGGTGAAAAGTGACTTACATGGTTAATTAGAACCAAAATGTGGACCAAAATTGACTTGTATGAATGTGGCACTAAGAGGTGGTAAAAGGATTTCTAATTGCATGTACATGATGTTAACATGTTAATTGTACCAATATATGATGGCAAGTGACTCTTATAAGGTGCAAAGTGACTCTAATATGGTGAGAAGTCACTTACATGATTGATTAGAGCCAAAATGTGGCCCAAAATTGACTTGTAGGAAAGGGGTACCAAGAGGTGGTTAAAGGATGTCTAATTGCATGTACATGATGTTAACATGTTAATTGTATCAATATATGGTGACAAGTGACTCTTATAGGGTGCAAGTGACTCTAATATGGTGAAAAGTGACTTACATGGTTGATTAGAGCCAAAATGTGGAACAAAATTAACTTGTATGAAAGTGGCATTAATAGGTGGTAAAAGGATGTCAAATTGGATGTATATGATGTTAACATGTTAATTGTGTGTATGGTGGAAAGTGACTCTTATAGGGTGCAAAGTGACTCTAATATGGTGAAAAGTGACTTACATGGTTGATTAGAACCAAAATGTGGAACAAAATTGACCTGTATGAAAGTGGAACTAAGAGGTGGTAAAAGGATGTCAAATTGGATGTATATGATGTTAACATGTTAATTATACAAATAGATTGTGGAAAGTGACTCATATAGGGTGCAAAATGACTCTAATATGGTGAAAAGTGACTTACATGGTTAATTAGAACCAAAATGTGGACCAAAATTGACTGTATGAATGTGGCACTAAGAGGTGGTAAAAGGATTTCTAATTGCATGTACATGATGTTAACATGTTAATTGTACCAATATATGATGGCAAGTGACTCTTATAAGGTGCAAAGTGACTCTAATATGGTGAGAAGTCACTTACATGATTGATTAGAGCCAAAATGTGGCCCAAAATTGACTTGTAGGGGGTACCAAGAGGTGGTTAAAGGATGTCTAATTGCATGTACATGATGTTAACATGTTAATTGTATCAATATATGGTGACAAGTGACTCTTATAGGGTCAAAGTGACTCTAATATGGTGAAAAGTGACTTACATGGTTGATTAGAGCCAAAATGTGGAACAAAATTAACTTGTATGAAAGTGGCATTAATAGGTGGTAAAAGGATGTCAAATTGGATGTATATGATGTTAACATGTTAATTGTTGTATTATGGTGGAAAGTGACTCTTATAGGGTGCAAAGTGACTCTAATATGGTCAAAAGTGACTTACATGGTTGATTAGAACCAAAATGTGGAACAAAATTGACCTGTATGAAAGTGGAACTAAGAGGTGGTAAAAGGATGTCAAATTGGATGTATATGATGTTAACATGTTAATTATACAAATAGATTGTGGAAAGTGACTCATATAGGGTGCAAAATGACTCTAATATGGTGAAAAGTGACTTACATGGTTAATTAGAACCAAAATGTGGACCAAAATTGACTTGTATGAATGTGGCACTAAGAGGTGGTAAAAGGATTTCTAATTGCATGTACATGATGTTAACATGTTAATTGTACCAATATATGATGGCAAGTGACTCTTATAAGGTGCAAAGTGACTCTAATATGGTGAGAAGTCACTTACATGATTGATTAGAGCCAAAATGTGGCCCAAAATTGACTTGTAGGAAAGGGGTACCAAGAGTGGTTAAAGGATGTCTAATTGCATGTACATGATGTTAACATGTTAATTGTATCAATATATGGTGACAAGTGACTCTTATAGGGTGCAAAGTGACTCTAATATGGTGAAAAGTGACTTACATGGTTGATTAGAGCCAAAATGTGGAACAAAATTAACTTGTATGAAAGTGCATTAATAGGTGGTAAAAGGATGTCAAATTGGTATAATGTTAACATGTTAATTGTTGTATGTATGGTGGAAAGTGACTCTTATAGGGTGCAAAGTGACTCTAATATGGTGGTGAAAAGTGACTTACATGGTTGATTAGAACCAAAATGTGGAACAAATTGACCTGTATGAAATTGGAACTAAGAGGTGGTAAAAGGATGTGATATTGGATGTATAGGATGTTAACATGTTAATTATACATAGATTGTGGAAAGTGATTCATATAGGGTGCAAAATGACTCTAATATAGTGAAAAGTGACTTACATGGTTAATTAGAACCAAAATGTGGACCAAAATTGACTTGTATGAATGTGGCACTAAGAGGTGGTAAAAGGATTTCTAATTGCATGTACATGATGTTAACATGTTAATTGTACCAATATATGATGGCAAGTGACTCTTATAAGGTGCAAAGTGACTCTAATATGGTGAGAAGTCACTTACATGATTGATTAGAGCCAAAATGTGGCCCAAAATTGACTTGTAGGAAAGGGGTACCAAGAGGTGGTTAAAGGATGTCTAATTGCATGTACATGATGTTAACATGTTAATTGTATCAATATATGGTGACAAGTGCTCTTATAGGGTGCAAAGTGACTCTAATATGGTGAAAAGTGACTTACATGGTTGATTAGAAAATGTGGAACAAAATTAACTTGTATGAAAGTGCATTAATAGGTGGTAAAGGATGTCAAATTGGATATATAATGTTAACATGTTAATTGTTGTATGTATGGTGGAAAGTGACTCTTATAGGGTGCAAAGTGACTCTAATATGGTGAAAAGTGACTTACATGGTTGATAGAACCAAAATGTGGAAAAATTGACCTGTATGAAATGAAATTGGAACTAAGGGTGGTAAAAGATGTCAAATTGGATGTATATGATGTTAACATGTTAATTATACAAATAGATTGTGGAAAGTGATCATATAGGGTGCAAAATGACTCTAATATGGTGAAAAGTGACTTACATGGTTAATTAGAACCAAAATGTGGACCAAAATTGACTTGTATGAATGTGGCACTAAGAGGTGGTAAAAGGATTTCTAATTGCATGTACATGATGTTAACATGTTAATTGTACCAATATATGATGGCAAGTGACTCTTATAAGGTGCAAAGTGACTCTAATATGGTGATGTATAAGATGTTAACATGTTAATTATACTAATAGATTGTGGAAAGTGAATCATATAGGGTGCAAAATGACTCTAATATGGTGAAAAGAGACTTACATGATTAATTAGAACCAAAATGTGGACCAAAATTGACTCGGATGAATGTGGCACTAAGAGGTGGTAGAAGGATTCTATTTGCATGTACATGATTTAACATGTTAATTGTACCAATATATGATGGAAAGTGACTCTTATAAGGTGCAAAGTGACTCTAATATGGTGAGAAGTCACTTACATGATTGATTAGAGCCAAAATGTGGCCAAAAATTGACTTGTGGAAAGGGGTACCAAGAGGTGGTTAAAGGATGTCTAATTGCATATACATGATGTTAACATGTTAATTGTATCAATATATGGTGACAAGTGACTCTTATAGGGTGCAAAGTGACTCTAATATGGTGAAAAGTGACTTACATGAGTGATTAGAGCCAAAATGTAGAACAAAATTAACTTGTACGAAAGTGGCATTTATAGGTGGTAAAAGGATATCAAATTGGATGTATGATGTTAACATGTTAATTGTTGTATTTATGTGGAAAGTGACTCTTATAGGGTGCAAAGTGACTCTAATATGGTGAAAAGTGACTTACATATGATTAGAACCAAAATGTGGAACAAAATTAACTTGTATGAAAGTGGAACTAAGAGGTGGTAAAAGGATGTCAAATTGGATGTAACATGTTAACATGTTAATTATAGAATAGATTGTGGAAAGTGACTCATATAAGGTGCAAAATGACTCTAATATGGTGAAAAGTGACTTACATGGTTAATTAGAACCAAAATGGACCAAAATTAATTGTATGAATGTGGCACTAAGAGGTGGTAAAAAGATTTCTAATTGCATGTACATGATGTTAACATGTTAATTGTACCAATATATGATGGCAAGTGACTCTTATAAGGTTCAAAGTGACTCTAATATGGTGAGAAGTCACTTACATGATTGATAAGAGCCAAAATGTGGCCCAAAATTAACTTGTAGGAAAGGGGTACCAAGAGGTGGTTAAAGGATGTCTAATTGCATGTACATGATGTTAACATGTTAATTGTATCAATATATGGACAAGTGACTCTTATAGGGTGCAAAGTGACCCTAATATGGTGAAAAGTGACTTACATGGTGATTAGAGACAAAATGTGGAACAAAATTAACTTGTATGAAATGGACATTAATAGGTGGTAAAAGGATATCAAATTGGATGTATATGATGTTAACATGTTAATTGTTGTATTATGGTGGAAAGTGACTCTATAGGTGCAAAGTGACTCTAATATGGTGAAAAGTGACTTACATGGTTGATTAGAACCAAAATGTGGACCAAAATTGACTGATGAATGTGGCACTAAGAGGTGGTAAAAGGATTTCTAATTCATGTACATGATGTTAACATGTTAATTGTACCAATATATGATGGCAAGTGACTCTTATAAGGTGCAAAGTGACTCTAATATGGTGAGAAGTCACTTACATGATTGATTAGAGCCAAAATGTGGCCAAAATTGACTTGTAGGAAAGGGGTACCAAGAGGTGGTTAAAGGATGTCTAATTGCATGTACATGATGTTAACATGTTAATTTATCAATATATGGGACAGTGACTCTTATAGGTGCAAAGTGACTCTAATATGGTGAAAAGTGACTTACATGGTTGATTAGAGCCAAAATGTAGAACAAAATTACTTGTATGAAAGTGGCATTAATAGGTGGTAAAGGATATCAATTGATGTATATGATGTTAACATGTTAATTGTTTATTATGTGGAAAGTGACTCTTATAGGTGCAAAGTGACTCTAATATGGTGAAAAGTGACTTACATGGTTGATTAGAACCAAAATGTGGAACAATTGACTGTATGAAAGTGGAACTAAGAGGTGGTAAAAGGATGTCAAATTGGATGTATAAGATGTTAACATGTTAATTATACAAATAGATTGTGGAAAGTGACTCATATAGGTGCAAAATGACTCTAATATGGTGAAAAGTGACTTACATGGTTAATTAGAACCAAAATATGGACCAAATTGACTGTATAAATGTGGCACTAAGAGGTGGTAAAAGGATTTTAATTAATGTACATGATGTTAACATGTTAATTGTACCGAGATATGATGGCAAGTGACTCTTATAAGGTGCAAAGTGACTCTAATATGGTGATAAGTCACTTACATTTGATTAGAGCCAAAATGTAGCCAAAATTGACTTGTAGGAAAGGGGTACCAAGAGTGGTTAAAGGATGTCTAATTGCATGTACATGATGTTAATGTTAATTGTATCAATATATGGTGACAAGTGACTCTTATAGAGTGCAAAGTGACTCTAATATGGTGAAAAGTGACTTACATGGTTGATTAGAGCCAAAATGTTGAACAATATTACTTGTATGAAAGTGGCATTAATAGGTGGTAAAGGATATCAAATTGGATGTATATGATGTTAACATGTTAATTGTTGTATATATGGTGGAAAGTGACTCTTATAGGGTGCAAAGTGACTCTAATATGTGAAAGTGACTTACATGGTTGATTGAACCAAAATGTGGAACAAAATTGACTGTATGAAAGTGGAACTAAGAGGTGGTAAAAGGATGTCAAATTGGATGTATATGATGTTAACATGTATTTTATACAAATAGATTGTGGAAAGTGACTCATATAGGGTGCAAAATGACTCTAATAGGTGAAAATGACTTGGTTAATTAGAACCAAAATGTGGACCAAAATTGACTCGGATGAATGTGGCACTAAGAGGTGGTAAAAGGATTTCTAATTGCATGTACATGATGTTAACATGTTAATAGTACCAATATATGATGGCAAGTGACTTTATAAGGTGCAAAGTGACTCTAATATGGTGAGAAGTCACTTACATGATTGATTAGAGCCAAAATGTGGCCAAAATTGACTTGTAGGAAAGGGGTACCAAGAGGTGGTTAAAGGATGTCTAATTGCATATACATGATGTTAACATGTTAATTGTATCAATATATGTGACAAGTGACTCTTATAGGGTGCAAAGTGACTCTAATATGGTGAAAAGTGACTTACATGGTTGATTAGAGCCAAAATGTGGAACAAAATTAACTTGTATGAAAGTGACATTAATAGGTGGTAAAAGATGTCAAATTCAAATTGGATGTATAGATGTTAACATGTTAATTATACAATAGATTGTGGAAAGTGACTCATATAAGGTGCAAAATGACTCTAATATGGTGAAAAGTGACTTACATGGTTAATCAGAACCAAAATGTGGACCAAATTGACTTGTAGGAATGTGGCACTAAGAGGAGGTAAAAGGATTTCTAATTCATGTACATGATGTTAACATGTTAATTGTACCAATATATGATGGCAAGTGACTCTTATAAGGTGCAAAGTGACTCTAATATGGTGAGAAGTCACTTACATGATTGATTAGAGCCAAAATGTGCCCAAATATTGACTTGTAGGAAAGGGGTACCAAGAGGTGGTTAAAGGATGTCTAATTGCATGTACATGATGTATCATGTTAATTTATCAATATATGGTGACATGTGTCTCTTATAGGGTGCAAAGTGACTCTAATATGGTGAAAAGTGACTTACATGGTTGATTAGAGCCAAAATGTAGAACAAAATTAACTTGTATGAAAGTGGCATTAATAGTGGTAAAAGGATATCAAATTGGATGTATATGATGTTAACATGTTAATTGTTGTATTTATGGTGGAAAGTGACCCTTATAGGGTGCAAAGTGACTCTAATATGGTGAAAAGTGACTTACATGGTTGATTAGAACCAAATGTGGAACAAAATTGACATGTATGAAAGTGGAACTAAGAGGTGGGTAAAACGATGTCAAATTGGATGTATATGATGTTAACATGTTAATTATACAAATAGATTGTGGAAAGTGACTAAGATAGGGTGCAAATGACTCTAATATGGTGAAGAAGTGACTTACATGGTTAATTAGAACCAAAATGTGGACCAAAATTGACTCGGATGAATGTGGCCGTAAGAGGTGGTAAAGGATTTCTTATTGCATGTACATGATGTTAACATGTTAATTATACCAATATATGATGGCAAGTGACTCTTATAAGGTGCAAAGTGACTCTAATATGGTGAGAAGTCACTTACATGATTGATTAGAGCCAAAATGTGGCCCAAAAATTGACTTGTAAGAAAGGGGTTCCAAGAGGTGGTTAAAGGGATGTCTAATTCCATGTACATGATGTTAACATGTTAATTGTATCAATATATAGTGACAAGCGACTCTTATAGGGTGCAAAGTGACTCTAATATGGTGAAAAGTGACTTGCATGGTTGATTAGAGCCAAAATGTAGAACAAAATTAACTTGTATGAAAGTGGCATTAATAGATGGTAAAAGGATATCAAATTGGATGTATATGATGTTAACATGTTAATTGTTTTATTTATGGTGGAAAGTGATTCTTATAGGGTGCAAAGTGACTCTAATATGGTGAAAAAGTGACTTACATGGTTGATTAGAACCAAAATGTGGAACATAATTGACCTGTATGAAAGTGGAACTAAGAGGTGGTAAAAGGATGTCAAATTGGATGTATAAGATGTTAACATGTTAATTATACTAATAGATTGTGGAAAGTAACTCATATAAGGTGAAAAATGACTCTAATATGGTGAAAAGGTGACTTACATGGTTAATTAGAACCAAAATGTGGACCAAAATTGACTCGTAGGAATGTGGCACTAAGAGGTGGTAAAATGATTCTGATTGCATGTACATATGTTAACATGTTAATTGTACCGATATATGATGGCAAGTGACTCTTATAAGGTGCAAAGTGACTCTAATATGGTGAGAAGTCACTTACATATTTGATTAGAGCCAAAATGTGGCCCAAAATGGACTTGTAGAAAAGGGGTACCAAGAGGTGGTTAAAGGATGTCTAATTGCATGTACATGATGTTAATGTTAATTGTATCAAAATATGGTGACAAGGTGACTCTTATAGGGTGCAAAGTGACTCTAATATGGTGAAAAGTGACTTGCATGGTTGATTAGAGCCAAAATATTTAACAAAATTAACTTGTAATGAAAGATGGCATTAATAGGTGGTAAAAGGATTTCAAATTGGATGTATATGAGGTTAACAAGTTAATTGTTGTATATATGGTGGAAAGTGACTCTTATTGGGTGCAAAGTGACTCTAATATGGTGAAAAGTGACTTACATGGTTAATTAGAGCCAAAATTTAGAACAAAATTAACTTGTATGAAAGTGGCAGTAAGAGATGGTAAAAGGATATCAAATTGAATGTATATGATGTTAACATGTTAATTGTTTTATGTATGATGGAAAGTGACTCTTATAGGATGCAAAGTGACTCTAATATGGTAAAAAGTGACTTACATGGTTGATTAGAAACCAAAATGTGGAACAAGAATTGACCTGTATGAAAGTGGAACTAAGAGGTGGTAAAAGGATGTCAAATTGGATGTATAAGATGTTAACATGTTAATTATACAAATAGATTGTGGAAAGTGACTCAAATAAGGTGCAAAATGACTCTAATATGGTGAAAAGTGACTTACATGGTTAATCAGAACCAAAATGTGGACCAAAATTGACTTGTATGAATGTGGCACAAAGGGGTGGTAAAAGGATTTCTAATTCATTGAACATGATGTTAACATGTTAATTGTACCAATATATGATGGCAAGTGACTCTTATAAGGTGCAAAGTGACTCTAATATGGTGAGAAGTCACTTACATGATTGATTAGAGCCAAAATGTGGCCCAAAATTGACTTGTAGGAAAGGGGTACCAAGAGGGGGTTAAAGGATGTCAAATTGCATGTACATGATGTTAACATGTTAATTATACAAATAGATTGTGGAAAGTGACTCATATAGGGTGCCAAATGACTCTAATATGGTGAAAAGTGATTTACATGGTAAATTAGAACCAAAATGTGGACCAAAATTGACTCGGATGAATGTGGCACTAAGAGGTGGTAAAAGGATTTCTTATTGCATGTACATGATGTTAACATGTTAATTGTACCAATATATGATGACAAGTGACTCTTATAAGGTGCAAAGTGACTCTAATATGGTGAGAAGTCACTTACATGATTGATTAGAGCCAAAATGTGGCCCAAAATTGACTTGTAAGAAGGGGTTCCAAGAGGTGGTTAAAGGATGTCTAATTGCATGTACATGATGTTAACATGTTAATTGTATCAATATATGGTGACAAGCGACTCTTATAGGGTGCAAAGTGACTCTAATATGGTGAAAAGTGACTTACATGGTTGATTAGAGCCAAAATGTAGAACCAAAATTAACTTGTATGAAAGTGGCATTAATAGATGGTAAAAGGATATCAAATTGGATGTATATGATGTTAACATGTTAATTGTTTTATTTATGGTGGAAGTGACTCTTATAGGGTGCAAAGTGACTCTAATATGGTGAAAAGTGACTTACATGGTTGATTAGAACCAAAATGTGGAACAGAATTGACCTGTATGAAGTAGGAACTAAGAGGTGGTAGAAGGATGTCAAATTTGATGTATAAGATGTTAACATGTTAATTATACAAATAGATTGTGGAAAGTAACTCCTATAAGGATGAAAAATGACTCTAATATGGTGAAAAGTGACTTACATGGTTAATTAGAACCAAAATGTGGACCAAAATTGACTTGTATGAATGTGGCACTAAGAGGTGGTAAAATGATTTCTAATTGCATGTACATGATGTTAACATGTTAATTGTACCGATATATGATGGCAAGTGACTATTATAAGGTGCAAAGTGACTCTAATATGGTGAGAAGTCACTTACATATTTGATTAGAGCCAAAATGTTGCCCAAAATTGACTTGTAGGAAAGGGGTACCAAGAGGTGGTTAAAGGATGTCTAATTGCATGTACATGATGTTAATGTTAATTGTATCAATATATGGTGACAGGTGACTCTTATAGGGTGCAAAGTAACTCTAATATGGTGAAAAGTGACTTGCATGGTTGATTAGAGCCAAAATATTTAACAAAATTAACTTGTACGAAAGTGGCATTAATAGGTGGTAAAAGGATTTCAAATTGGATGTATATGATGTTAACATGTTAATTGTTGTATATATGGTGGAAAGTGACTCTTATTGGGTGCAAAGTGACTCTAATATGGTGAAAAGTGACTTACATGGTTGATTACAGCCAAAATGTAGAACAAAATTAACTTGTATGAAAGTGGCATTAATAGATGGTAAAAGGATATCAAATTGAATGTATATGATGTTAACATGT
Source organism: Apium graveolens (assembly GCF_009905375.1). Taxonomy (NCBI): domain Eukaryota; kingdom Viridiplantae; phylum Streptophyta; class Magnoliopsida; order Apiales; family Apiaceae; genus Apium; species Apium graveolens. Next base: position 12,075 of record NW_027418395.1, read on the forward strand.
TAATTGTTTTATGTATGATGGAAAGTGACTCTTATAGGATGCAAAGTGACTCTAATATGGTGAAAAGTGACTTACATGGTTGATTAGAACCAAAATGTGGAACAGAATTGACTTGTATGAAAGTGGAACTAAGAGGTGGTAAAAGGATGTCAAATTGGATGTATAAGATGTTAACATGTTAATTATACAAATAGATTGTGGAAAGTGACTCATATAAAGTGCAAAATGACTCTAATATGGTGAAAAGTGACTTACATGGTTAATCAGAACCAAAATGTGGACCAAAATTGACTCGGATGAATGTGGCACTAAGAGGTGGTAAAAGGATTTCTAATTGCATGTACATGATGTTAACATGTTAATTGTACCAATATATGATGGCAAGTGACTCTTATAAGGTGCAAAGTGACTCTAATATGGTGAGAAGTCACTTAAATGATTTATTAGAGCCAAAATGTGGCCAAAAATTGACTTGTAGGAAAGGGGTACCAAGAGGTGGTTAAAGGATGTCTAATTGCATATACATGATGTTAACATGTTAATTGTATCAATATATGGTGACAAGTGACTTTTATAGGTTGCAAAGTGACTCTAATATGGTGAAAAGTGACTTACATGGTTGATTAGAGCCAAAATGTGGAACAAAATTAACTTGTATGAAAGTGACAATAATAGGTGGTAAAAGGATGTCAAATTGGATATATATAATGTTAACATGTTAATTGTTGTATGTATGGTGGAAAGTGACTCTTATAGGGTGCAAAGTGACTCTAATATGGTGAAAATTGACTTACATGGTTGATTAGAACTAAAATGTGGAAAAGAATTGACCTGTATGAAAGTGGAACTAAGAGGTTGTAAAAGGATGTCAAATTGGATGTATAAGATGTTAACATGTTAATTATACAAATAGATTGTGGAAAGTGACTCATATAAGGTGAAAAATGACTCTAATATGGTGAAAAGTGACTTACATGGTTAATCAGAACCAAAATGTGGACCAAAATTGACTTGTATGAATGTGGCACTAAGAGGTGGTAAAAGGATTTCTAATTCATTGTACATGATGTTAACATGTTAATTGTACCAATATATGATGGCAAGTGACTCTTATAAAATGTCTCTCTCTCTAAAATTTTCCTCTGGCTTCTCTCTAGAAATTACTTAACCTTTGTCTCTAAACCCTAATTTATGTAGTCGCTTTTCTTACCTTCATCCATCAGATTTAAGCTTATTCACTCAGGAATTCATCTCTTCTTCTTAACCTCTCCACCTAAATACTATATTTATTATATTCTATAATTTATTTTATTAGGTCTTGCTTTTGTTTCAACTATGGACCACCACTTAGACTCCTCTGCTGTGAACTTGAGGTTGTGGAAATATCAAGATTGTGGTTTCACAAGGTTTGAGGCAATGTATTTTCTTCAAAATGACAAGGTTATTCAAGCAGATCGGGAGAAGCGCTATGATATAGTGCAAAGATTGGGTTTTTCGAGGCCGCAAGCTAAGAAAATTGTTGATGATAAGGATGATTTTGCTAAATTGAGAGACTCTACTCTCAAACTTCTCAAAGAAGGAGATGATCTAATTCATAGCTTGAAGGAGAAATATGGGGATGATATTCCTGACTCTAGGTGTATTGCTGCATCAAAAAAGGGGGATTTTCCAGAAAAATTAATTATTCTTATGGTCGACTACTTGCGAAGGATTCATATTCTGCGAAGGAAGGGAAGTATAAGGTACTCAGGCTTCGAGGAGGAGCGGGTGTTGGTGAATCTGGTGAAAAGGTTGATAATGGGCATGAGGTTTTAAGACTCAGAGGGGGTATGGTGTCTCAAGGTTCGGATTGTGACTCCGATGGAGTTCCGGATTTCATGCAAGATTTATCCGAGGAGGACGGTTTGGGTCTTATTAATGCTCGGAGAGAAGTTGAAGATTTTTCAGTGTTAATGCCTAGTGGGGAGCCTTTAAAAAAAGGATAAGGAAGTTGTGGGCTTTAACACTGATGAAGAAGGTATTTTAAGTCCGGATTCCGCAGTTAGATGGGTGGAAGCTGAGGAGCTTAAAAAAGGGGAGAGGAAAGTTCAATTGGAAGGCGTTCCTAGTTCTCTTCCAGGAGGCATTCAGGTGGAGGTTGCTGATTGGGAGAGCTCAGATGAAGAGGAGATGCGGCATGAAACTAATCAAGAAGCCATTGAAAAATTAACTATTAACAGAGTCGCTAAGGCTGCATACGCTATCAACAGGAATGAGCGTGATGAGCTATTTAAGGCTCGAGAGCAAAACTTGAAATTAAGAGAAATCATTTCTAGAAATGGAATTTCTTTGATGGATGCGGAAACTGAGATTCTTAAAGAAGACAGGGACTTTAATGGCTGTATGCAAGGAGCTGAGGATCGATTTCAGGACAGGGATGATTTTGGCTTTCCTATAAAACTCGCTTTTCAGAAAGTGATAAATAGAGGGGTAGACAATGAGGTAAAAAATGGTCCAACTGCTGAGGGTGAGAAGGTGCATTCTCCGAAGATCAGTTCTGCGAAGGAGACTGGCAATTTTATGAAGAGTGATGTTGGGGTTTCGGGTGTTAAGGATGATTATGGGATTGAAAAAGAGGATAAAGCGCCAGAACCAGCAATAACTAAGGAAGAGGTTAATAAGACTTGGGCAAGCATGTTAAAGAAGGAGGAGATCAAAGCCAAGTTTGATTATTTCCCTGTTGATAATAATTCGGGCACTGTGGAACCTCCGATTGAAGTATTAAAACGCGGGAATGATAAGTACAAAAATTCTGTGGTGGGTACTTTCACTAAAGGACATCAGACTTTTCGCAAAGTAGCCGAATTTGTGGACTCTTTTTGGAGAAAGAGGGGCCTGACTAATGTATTTCAAAAAGATGCTAGCACGTTTGTGTTTAAGTTCTCTGATCTTAATAGTATGAATGTCTTTCTTTCACGAGGAACTTGGTATATTGGTCAACGACCGATGGTGGTTACTAGATGGGGTACAAAACCGGGTGAAGCTTGTATAGAAACCATGCCGTTATGGATTAAATTGAGCAATGTTCCCATTTGTTATTGGACAGATGAGGGCCTGAGTCGTTTAGCTAGTGTAGTAGGAAGACCTCTGGGGGCAGATTCTTTAACATCTAAGCTAGATATTATTCCTTTTGCAAAAATGTGTGTGAAATATACAATTGGTGACCCTCTCCCGAATGAAATTAAAGCTGCTGTTCTTGATCCGGTATCTGGTGCAATGTCGATGGAAACAGTTCAGGTTACTTACCCCTTTAGGCCTTTGATTTGTTCTGGATGTAAGTCTTTAGGCCACACTGCTGCAGTATGTCCTAAAGTGCGACGTGTTTGGGCACAAAAGAAAAAGGAGAATATTACGAGTGAGGAAGAGCCTGCTCTAGCCAAGGGAACAGGTACTTCTAGTTTACCTGAGGAGACATTGGCCCAGGATCATGATGCTGAAACTACTGTTAAAGAACCTGTTCTAGAGGAAGGTTGGACAGAAGTAAAGCGTAAAGGACATAGATTGGATTCTGGTGATGAGGATACATCCCCTGCCATGCCCATGAATTTTAAAAACCTCAAATCTGTGGATGAGGTTGATCTTAAGAAGGGGACATTGAAGGATACGGCATCTGGCTCTCGGAACTCTAGAAAGAAGCAAAAGAAGAAGCGTAATAGCTTGGGGAAAGCTTCCCCACCTCTATCGAAATAATTTTTATGGAGATAGATTTTTGTTCCTACAATATACGAGGGCTCAACTCGAAGATGGCCTTCGTCAAGGATTTTATTAGCACCAATAAAATTAGCTTCTGTGCTCTCCTTGAAACTCATGTCAAAAAGGAAAATTTTGGTTTTATTTCTTCGAATATTGCTCCTAGATTTAGTTGGCTTAATAACTATGATTTCCATTATAACGGCAGAATTTGGCTTGGTTGGGACTCTTCTCTCTGGAAGGTTAATCTCATTCGAGCTAGCTTCAGCTCAGCATCTATCTTGTTTTGTTTCTAGACTTGACGGATCTTGTAACTGTGTGGTCACGGCCATTTATGCCTATAATGATGTTATTGACCGAAGGGCATTATGGACCGATTTGTATAATCTGAGCTCGGATGGGGGTATTGACTTGGATAGCCAACCTTGGTGCTTATTGGGTGATTTTAATGCGTTTCTAGCTGATGATGAAAGTACGGGAGCTCAGCATGGTAGAAATGTAGCTATGATGGAGTTTAAACACTGTGTGCAACAATTAGGGGTTACAGATTTGCAATATAGGGGGAAATTTTTCACTTGGTGGGATGGCAATATCTCTGAACCTCTCCATAGAAAGTTGGATAGAGTCTTGGTTAATGCTAAATGGTTGGAAGTGTTTGATCTATCGTCTGTCACCTTCTTGCCTCGAGGCCTCTCTGATCACAGCCCTGCGGTTATTCACCTTGGTGTTCCGAAAACTCGTATCTGCAAACCTTTCCAAATTTTTAATCACCTCATTGAGCATGAAGATTTCTTGAAAGTGGTTGCCATGGCATGGGATTTGGATGTGGCTGGTTCGCCTTGGTTTAGGCTAACGTCTAAATTGAAAGGTGTTAAGCATGCTCTCAAAACGTTGAATAGAGAAGTGGGAAACTTACATCAGGAGGTTAATGTCGCAAGACAAGACTTAGCTGATTTTCAAAGTCATTTAAACATTGTTCCTACTTACTCTCAATGTGTAGAGGAAAGGTCCTTAATTTCTAAACTAGGTTCTGCTCTTCTCAAAGAAGAAACTCTTCTTAAGCAAAAATCTAGGATCAATTGGCTTAACAAAGGTGATGGCAATAATAGGTACTTCTTTAATTCTTGCAAGGGTAGATGGAACACTAACAAACTGTTGAGTTTGGAGGATGATTTAGGGGTGATTCACACAACTCACAAAGACATTTCAAGAACAGTAGTGGAGTACTTTACCAATTTGGTGGGGTCAGAATCAGTGGTGGATGTTTTCCCACATCAGCAATCACTATCGAGATTATCTGAAGATAGATGGAGTGAGCTTATATCTCAGTTCACCAGGGAAGAAATTCACAGTACTCTTAAATGTATGGCTAAAAACAGAAGTCCGGGACCGGATGGATTCACTCCGAAATTCTTTCTCAAAGCTTGGGATATTGTTGGTGATCTTGTTGTGGAGGCGGTATTATATTTTTTTGATTCCAACGCCTTGCCAAGGATTATTAATTCAGCTGCTGTTACTCTAATTCCTAAAACTGCTAATGCCACTCACTTGTCGCAATTTAGGCCAATATCTTGTTGTAATGTGTTGTACAAGTGTATAACTAAACTCCTTGCTAAAAGAATGAAAGTCTTTATTCCTGATCTAATCTCGGCTAATCAAGCTGCATTTGTACCTGGTAGGGTAATAGGAGATAATGTTCTGCTAGCTCAATCTTTATGCAAAGATTATCACCTCAGGGATGGTCCCCCCAGATTTGCTTGTAAACTAGATATTTGCAAAGCATTTGACATGCTTAGTTGGGATTTTCTTTTTAATGTTCTGCTTCTCATGAACTTTCCTAATAAGTTTATTAATTGGGTAAGGACATGCATTACCACTTCTATGATGTCTATCAAAATCAATGGATCATTGGAGGGGTTTTTTCCGGTCCGGAAAGGTTTGAGACAGGGTGACCCCCTGTCACCATATCTTTTTGTCCTGGCTATGGAAATGCTTTCATCCTGCATTATCGCTTCCACTAACTCATCATCTTTCCAGCATCACTGCAGGGCCAAAAAGATTAATCTCACTCATTTGATATTCGCGGATGATGTACTTTTATTTTGCAAAGGCGACCAAGACTCTATCTCCCAGATTTTTCAAGGAATTTCACTTTTCTCTAATGTCTCGGGTTTGAAGGCTAATGCACAGAAAAGCACTTGCTTCTTTTGTAATGTTCCAGAAGAGACTCAGGACTTCGCTATCAACTTATCTGGTTTTTCGAAAGGGGCTCTTCCAGTTACTTATCTTGGCCTCCCACTTATTTCGGGTAAACTTCGAATGAGAGACTGTGAGCCTTTGATTAATAAACTCTGTAGAAAGATTGACCATTGGACTTGCAAGTTCATTAGTCTAGCTGGTAGGGCTCTTCTGGTGGCAGTTGTCTTGCATGGAATTCAAAATCACTGGGCCATGTTCCTTTTTCTTCCAAATAGTATCCTTAAGAAGATCCAGAGTTTACTTAGCCACTTCTTATGGAGTGGTAATTATCACGGCCCCTGCCAATTTAAAGTCGCCTGGAATGAATGTTGCTACCCGAAGTCTGAAGGGGGATTGGGTTTTAAGGATTTGTTCAAATGGAATAAAAGTGCCATTTATTTTCAGTTATGGAGGATCATCTCGAATGCAGACTCAATTTGGATTCAATGGGTGAACTCATACATTCTATATCATAAACCATTCTGGACCAGGAAAATGCCACACAAATGCTCTTGGGGTCTTCGGAAAATTCTAAATGCAAGATGTGAAGTGCAGAACTTTATCAATTACAGTTTCGGCTTAGACTCGAATTTTTACTTCTGGCATGACCCCTGGGTTCAAGGGAAAAATCTTCCCCCAGCTGCATCATCTCCATTATGGAATCTGATACCCTTGATAGGGTTGGCTACATGTTAAATGAGGTAGGCTGGAACCTTTGTCCTACTAACCACGTTCTGGCGATGGATCTGCGATCTCTGTGCGAATCTATTACTCCTCGGGGTAGAGATCGTATAACATGGAATAATCATTCAGGGCCGGTTACTTTATCTATCATTTGGGATTCCCTGAGGCCTCGTTCTGTTGCACCAAGCTGGATTAATCTGGTATGGCACAAGCTTGCTGTACCAAAATTTTCCATTAATTTATGGCTTATCTTGCGTCAATGACTCCTAACAAGAGATCGTATGGCTCGTTTTCGATTTAATGTTAATCCAATTTGTCTCTTTTGTAACAACATGGAGACACATGAGCATCTCTTCTTTAACTGCTTTTATATCTCACAGATATTAAAGGAATGTCCGGTGATAATTACTTCCAGTTGGCAAGAAATTCTTAATGGTAATTTGGTCAATCCAAGTTTGGATAAAATGAGGAGGGACTTTGCATCTCTGTTTGTGGCAACTACTTTTTATTTTGTTTGGGCTGAAAGAAACGCTAGGTGTCATGACAATGGGCCTCCAAAACTAGCATCTCAACTGCTGAGTGATATCAAGTTAGGAATTAGAGAAAAGTTATCCTCTATTCTTTTTCAACAGAGAATCAAGAAAGATATGGGACTACAACTTTTATTATTTTAAGAAGTTCAGATAGGTTTTGATGCATGTATTCATGATTGCTTTGCTTACCGAATATCCATTGTTGGGATGTTGGTTTTTGTTTCTCGCGGGGTATGCCCCTAGATTTGTACCCTTTTATCTTTGATATTTAATTTTTTATTTAGCAAAAAAAAGTGACTCTTATAAGGTGCACAGTGACTCTAATATGGTGAGAAGTCACTTACATGATTGATTAGAGCCAAAATGTGGCCCAAAATTGACTTGTAGGAAAGGGGTACCAAGAGGTGGTTAAAGGATGTCTAATTGCATGTAGATGATGTTAACATGTTAATTGTATCAATATATGGCGACAAGTGTCTCTTATAGGGTGCAAAGTGACTCTAATATGGTGAAAAGTGACTTACATGGTTGATTAGAGCCAAAATGTAGAACAAAATTAACTTGTATGAAAGTGGCATTAATAGGTGGTAAAAGGATATCAAATTGGATGTATATGATGTTAACATGTTAATTGTTGTATTTATGGTGGAAAGTGACTCTTATAGGGTGCAAAGTGACTCTAATATGGTGAAAAGTGACATACATGGTTGATTAGAACCAAAATGTGGAACAAAATTGACCTGTATGAAAGTGGAACTAAGAGGTGGTAAAATGATGTCAAATTGGATGTATATGATGTTAACATGTTAATTATACAAATAGATTGTGGAAAGTGACTCATATAGGGTGCAAAATGACTCTAATATGGTGAAAAGTGACTTACATGGTTAATTAGAACCAAAATGTGGACCAAAATTGACTCGGATCAATGTGGCACTAAGAGGTGGTAAAAGGATTTCTTATTACATGTACATGATGTTAACATGTTAATTGTACCAATATATGATGGCAAGTGACTCTTATAAGGTGCAAAGTGACTCTAATATGGTGAGAAGTCACTTACATGATTAGAGCCAAAATGTGGCCCAAAATTGACTTGTAAGAAAGGGGTTCCAAAAGGTGGTTAAAGGATGTTTAATTGCATGTACATGATCTTAACATGTTAATTGTATCAATATATGGTGACAAGCGACTCTTATAGGGTGCAAAGTGACTCTAATATGGTGAAAAGTGACTTACATGGTTAATTAGAGCCAAAATGTAGAAGAAAATTAACTTGTATGAAAGTGGCATTAATAGATGGTAAAAGGATATCAAATTGGATGTATATGATGTTAACAAGTTAATTGTTTTATTTATGGTGGAAAGTGACTCTTATAGGGTGCAAAGTGACTCTAATATGGTGAAAAGTGACTTACATGGTTTATTAGAACCAACATGTGGAACAAAATTGACCTGTATGAAAGTGGAACTAAGAGGTGGTAAAAGGATGTCAAATTGGATGTATAAGATGTTAACATGTTAACTATAAAAAATAGATTGTGGAAAGTAACTCATATAAGGTGCAAAATGACTCTAATATGGTGAAAAGTGACTTACATGGTTAATTAGAACCAAAATGTGGACCAAAATTGACTGGTATGAATGTGGCACTAAGAGGTGGTAAAAGGATTTCTAATTGCATGTACATGATGTTAACATGTTAATTGTACCGATATATGATGGCAAGTGACTCTTATAAGGTGCAAAGTGACTCTAATATGGTGAGAAGTCACTTACATATTTGATTAGAGCCAAAATGTGGCCCAAAATTGACTTGTAGGAAAGGGGTACCAAGAGGTGGTTGAAGGATGTCTAATTGCATGTACATGATGTTAATTTTAATTGTATCAATATATGGTGATAAGTGACTCTTATAGGGTGCAAAGTGACTCTAATATGGTGAAAAGTGACTTGCATGGTTGATTAGCGCCAAAATATTGAACAAAATTAACTTGTATGAAAGTGGCATTAATAGGTGGTAAAAGGATTTCAAATTGGATGTATATGATGTTAACATGTTAATTGTTGTATATATGGTGGAAAGTAACTCTTATTGGGTGCAAAGTGACTCTAAAATGGTGAAATGTGACTTACATGGTTGATTTGAACCAAAATGTGGAACAAAATTGACCTGTATAAAAGTGGAACTAAGAGGTGGTAAAAGGATGTAAAATTGGATGTATATGATGTTAACATGTTAATTATACAAATAGATTGTGGAAAGTGACTCATATAGGGTGCAAAATGACTCTAATATGGTGAAAAGTGACTTACATGGTTAATTAAAACCAAAATGTGGACCAAAATTGACTCGGATGAATGTGGCACTAAGAGGTGATGAAAGGATTTCTAATTGCATGTACATGATTTTAACATGTTAATTGTACCAATATATGATGGCAAGTGACTCTTATAAGGTGCAAAGTGACTCTAATATGGTGAGAAGTCACTTACATGATTGATTAGAGCCAAATATGGCCAAAAATTGACTTGTAGAAAAGGGGTACCAAGAGGTGGTTAAATGATGTCTAATTGCATGTACATGATGTTAACATGTTAATTGTATCAATATATGGTGGAAAGTGACTCTTATAGGGTGCAAAGTGACTCTAATATGGTGAAAAGTGACTTACATGGTTGATTAGAGCCAAAATGTAGAACAAAATTAACTTGTATGAAAGTGGCATTAATAGGTGGTAAAAGGATATCAAATTGGATGTATATGATGTTAACTTGTTAATTGTTGTATTTATGGTGGAAAGTGACTCTTATAGGGTGCAAAGTGACTCTAATATGGTGATAAGTGACTTACATGGTTGATTAGAACCAAAATGTGGAATAGAATTGACCTGTATGAAAGTGGACCTAAGAGGTGGTAAAAGGATGTCAAATTGGATGTATATGATGTTAACATGTTAATTATACAAATAGATTGTGGAAAGTGACTCATATAGGATGCAAAATGACTCTAATATGGTGAAAAGTGACTTACATGGTTAATTCGAACCAAAATGTGGAACAAAATTGACTCGTATGAATGTGGCACTAAGAGGTGGTAAAAGGATTTCTAATTGCATGTACATTATGTTAACATGTTAATTGTACCAATATATTATGTCAAGTGACTCTTATAAGGTGAAAAGTGACTCTTATATGGTGAGAAGTCACTTACATGATTGATTAGAGCCAAAATGTGGCCCAAAATTGACTTGTAGGAAATGGGTACCAAGAGTTGGTTAAAGGATGTCTAATTGCATCTACATGATGTTGACATGGTAATTGTATCAATATATGGTGACAAGTGACTCTTACATTGTGCAAAGTGACTCTAATATGGTGAAAACTGACTTACATGGTTGATTAGAGCCAAAATGTGGAACATAATTAACTTGTATGAAAGTGGCATTAATAGGTGGTAAAAGGATGTCAAATTGGATGTATATAATGTTAACATGTTAATTGTTGTATATATGGTGGAAAGTGACTCTTATAGGGTGCAAAGTGACTCTAATATGGTGAAATGTGACTTACATGGTTGATTTGAACCAAAATGTGGAACAAAATTGACCTGTATAAAAGTGGAACTAAGAGGTGGTAAAAGGATGTAAAATTTGATGTATATGATGTTAACATGTTAATTATACAAATAGATTGTGGAAAGTGACTCATATAGGGTGCAGAATGACTCTAATATGGTGAAAAGTGACTCGGATGAATGTGGCACTAAGAGGTGATGAAAGGATTTCTAATTGCATGTACATGATTTTAACATGTTAATTGTACCAATATATGATGGCAAGTGACTCTTATAAGGTGCAAAGTGACTCTAATATGGTGAGAAGTCACTTACATGATTGATTAGAGCCAAATATGGCCAAAAATTGACTTGTAGGAAAGGGGTACCAAGAGGTGGTTAAAGGATGTCTAATTGCATGTACATGATGTTAACATGTTAATTGTATCAATATATGGTGGAAAGTGACTCTTATAGGGTGAAAAGTGACTTTAATATGGTGAAAAGTGACTTACATGGTTGATTAGAGCCAAAATGTAGAACAAAATTAACTTGTATGAAAGTGACATTAATAGGTGGTAAAAGGATATCAAATTGGATGTATATGATGTTAACTTGTTAATTGTTGTATTTATGGTGGAAAGTGACTCTTATAGGGTGCAAAGTGACTCTAATATGGTGATAAGTGACTTACATGGTTGATTAGAACCAAAATGTGGTACAAAATTGACTCGTATGAATGTGGCACTAAGAGGTGGTAAAAGGATTTCTAATTGCATGTACATGATGTTAACATGTTAATTGTACCAACATATGATGGCAAGTGACTCTTATAAGGTGAAAAGTGACTCTAATATGGTGATAAGTCACTTACATGATTGATTATAGCCAAAATGTGGCCCAAAATTGACTAGTAGGAAATGGGTACCAAGAGTTGGTTAAAGGATGTCTAATTGCATGTACATGATGTTGACATGGTAATTGTATCAATACATGGTGACAAGTGACTCTAAATATGGTGAAAACTGACTTACATGGTTGATTAGAGCCAAAATGTGGAACATAATTAAGTTGTATGAATGTGGCACTAAGAGGTGGTAAAATGATTTATAATTGCATGTACATGATGTTAACATGTTAATTGTACCAATATATGTTGGCAAGTGACTCTTATAAGGTGCAAACTGACTCTAATATGGTGAGAAGTCACTTACATGATTGATTAGAGCCAAAATGTGGCCCAAAATTGACTTGTAGGAAAAGGGGTACCAAGAGTTGGTTAAAGGATGTCTAATTGCATGTACATGATGTTAACATGTTAATTGTATCAATATATGGTGACAAGTGACTCTTATAGGGTGCAAAGTGACTCTAATATGGAGAAAAGTGACTTACATGGTTAATTAGAACCAAAATGTGGACCAATATTGACTCGGATGAATGTGGCACTAAGATGTGGTAAAAGGATTTCTAATTGCATGTACATAATGTTAACATGTTAATTGTACCAATATATGATGGCAAGTGACTCTAATATGGTGAAAAGTGACTTACATGGTTGATTAGAACCAAAATGTGGAACAAAATTGACCTGTATGAAAGTGGAACTAAGAGGTGGTAAAAGGATGTCAAATTGGAGGTATATGATGTTAACATATTAATTATACAAATAGATTGGGGAAAGTGACTCATATAGGGTGTAAAATGACTCTAATATGGTGAAAAGTGACTTACACGGTTAATTAGAACCAAAATGTGGAACAAAATTGACTCGTATGAGTGTGGCACTAAGAGGTGGTAAAAGGATTTCTAATTGCATGTACATGATGTTAACATGTTAATTGTACCAATATATGATGGCAAGCGACTCTTATAAGGTGCAAAGTGACTCTAATATGGTGAGAAGTCACTTACATGATTGATTAGAACGAAAATGTGGCCCAAAATTGACTTGTAGGAAAGGGGTACCAAGAGTTGGTTAAAGGATGTCTAATTGCATGTACATTTAACATGGTAATTGTATCAATATATGATGAGAAGTGACTCTTACATTGTGCAAAGTGACTCTAATATGGTGAAAAGTGACTTACATGATTTATTAGAACCAAAATGTGGAACAAAATTGACCTGTATTAAATTGGAACTAAGAGGTGGTAAAAAGATGTCAAATTGGATGTATATGATGTTAACATGTTAATTATACTAATAGATTGTGGAAAGTGAATCATATAGGGTGCAAAATGACTCTAATATGGTGAAAAGTGACTTACATGTATAATTAGAACCAAAATGTGGACCAAAATTGACTTGTATGAATGTGGCACTAAGAGGTGGTAAAAAGATTTATAATTGCACATGATATTAACATGTTAATTGTACCAATATATGATGGCAAGTGACTCTTATAATGTGCAAAGTGACTCTAATATGGTGAGAAGTCACTTACATGATTGATAAGAGCCAAAATGTGGCCCAAAATTAACTTGTAGGAAAGGGGTACCAAGAGGTGGTTAAAGGATGTCTAATTGCATGTACATGATGTTAACATGTTAATTGTATCAATATATGGTGACAAGTGACTCTTATATAGTGCAGAGTGACTCTAATATGGTGAAAAGTGACTTACATGGTTGATTAGAGCCAAAATGTGGAACAAAATTAACTTGTATGAAAGTGACATTAATAGGTGGTAAAAGGATGTCAAATTGGATGTATATAATGTTAGCATGTTAATTGTTGTATGTATGGTGGAAAGTGACTCTTATAGGGTGCAAAGTGACTCTAATATGGTGAAAAGTGACTTACATGGTTGATTAGAACCAAAATGTGGAACAAAATTGACCTGTATGAAAGTGGAACTAAGAGGTGGTAAAAGGATGTCAAATTGGATGTATATGATGTTAACATGTTAATTATACAAATAGATTGGGGAAAGTGACTCATATAGGGTGCAAAATGACTCTAATATGGTGAAAAGTGACTTACACGGTTAATTAGAACCAAAATGTGGAACAAAATTGACTCGTATGAATTGTGGCACTAAGAGGTGGTAAAAGGATTTCTAATTGCATGTACATGATGTTAACATGTTAATTGTACCAATATATGATGGCAAGTGACTCTTATAAGGTGCAAAGTGACTCTAATATGGTGAGAAGTCACTTACATGATTGATAAGAGCCAAAATGTGGCCCAAAATTAACTTGCAGGAAAGGGGTACCAAGAGGTGGTTAAAGGATGTCTAATTGCATGTACATGATGTTAACATGTTAATTGTATCAATATATGGTGACAAGTGACTCTTATAGGGTGCAGAGTGACTCTAATATGGTGAAAAGTGACTTACATGGTTGATTAGAGCCAAAATGTGGAAAAAAATTAACTTGTATGAAAATAACATTAATATTGGTAAAAGGATGTCAAATTGGATGTATATAATGTTAACATGTTAATTGTTGTATGTATGGGTGAAATGGACTCTTATAGCGTGCGAAGTGACTAATATGGTGAAAAGTGACTTACATGGTTGATTAAAACCAAAATGTGGAACAAAATTGATCTGTATGAAATTGGAACTAAGAGGTGGTAAAAAGATGTCAAATTGGATGTATACGATGTTAACATGTTAATTATACTAATAGATTGTAGAAAGTGAATCATATAGGGTGCAAACTGACTCTAATATGGTGAAAAGTGACTTACATGGTTAATTAGAACCAAAATGTGGACCAAAATTGACTTGTATAAATGTGGCACTAAGAGGTGGTAAAAAGATTTATAATTGCATGTACATAATGTTAACATGTTAATTGTACCAATATATGATGGCAAGTGACTCTTGTAAGGTGCAAAGTGACTCTAATGTGGTGAGAAGTCACTTACATGATTGATAAGAGCCAAAATGTGGCCCAAAATTAACTTGTAGGAAAGGGGAACCAAGAGGTGGTTAAAGGATGTCTAATTGCATGTACATGATGTTAACATGTTAATTGTATCAATATATGGTGACAAGTGACTCTTATTGGGTGCAAATTCACTCTAATATGGTGAAAACTGACTTACATGGTTGATTAGAGCCAAAATGTGGAACAAAATTAACTTGTATGAAAGTTACATTAATAGGTGGTCAAAGGATGTGAAAATGGATGTATATAATGTTAACATGTTAATAGGGTGCAAAGTGACTCTAATATGGTGAAAAGTGACTTACATGGTTGATTAGAACCAAAATGTGGAACAAAATTAACCTGTATGAAAGTGGAACTAAGATGTGGTAAAAGGATGTCAAATTGGATGTATATGATGTTAACATATTAATTATACATATAGATTGTGGAAAGTGACTCATATAGGGTGCAAAATGACTCCAATATGGTGAAAATTGATTTACATGGTTAATTAGAACCAAAATGTGGAACAAAATTGACTCGTATGAATGTGGCACTAAGAGGTGGTAAAAGGATTTCTAATTGCATGTACATGATGTTAACATGTTAATTGTACCAATATATGATGGCAAGTGACTCTTATAAGGTGCAAAGTTACTCTAATATGGTGAGAAGTCACTTACATGATTGATTAGAACCAAAATGTGGCCCAAAATTGACTTTTAGGAAAGGGTTACCAAGAGTTGGTTAAAGGATGTCTAATTGCATGTATATTTAACATGGTAATTGTATCAATATATGGTGACAAGTGACTCTTACATTGTGCAAAGTGACTCTAATATGGTGAAAAGTGACTTACATGATTTATTAGAACCAAAATGTGGAACAAAATTGACCTGTATGAAATTGGAACTAAGAGGTGGTAAAAGGATGTCAAATTGGATGTATATGATGTTAACATGTTAATTATACTAATAGATTGTGGAAAGTGAATCATAGAGGGTGCAAAATGACTCTAATATGGTGAAAAGTGACTGACTTGGTTAATTAGAGCCAAAATGTGGACCAAAATTGACTTGTATGAATGTGGCACTAAGAGGTGGTAAAAAGATTTCTAATTGCATGTACATGATATTAACATGTTAATTGTACCAATATATGATGGCAAGTGACGCTTATAAGGTGCAAAGTGACTCTAATATGGTGAGAAGTCACTTACATGATTGATAAGAGCCAAAATGTGGCCCAAAATTAACTTGTAGGAAAGGGGTACCAAGAGGTGGTTAAAGGATGTCTAATTGCATGTACATGATGTTAACATGTTAATTGTATCAATATATGGTGACAAGTGACTCTTATAGGGTGCAAATTCACTCTAATATGGTGAAAACTGACTTACATGGTTGATTAGAGCCAAAATGTGGAACAAAATTAACTTGTATGAAAGTTACATTAATAGGTGGTCAAAGGATGTGAAATTGGATGTATATAATGTTAACATGTTAATTGTTGTATGTATGGTGGAAAGTAACTCTTATAGGGTGCAAAGTGACTCTAATATGGTGAAAAGTGACGTACATGGTTGATTAGAACCAAAATGTGGAACAAAATTGACCTGTATGAAGTGGAACTAAGAGGTGGTAAAAGGATGTCAAATTGGATGTATATGATGTTAACATGTTAATTATACATATAGATTGTGGAAAGTGACTCATATAGGGTGCAAAATGACTCTAATATGGTGAAAAGTGACTTACATGGTTAATTAGAACCAAAATGTGGAACAAAATTGACTCGTATGAATGTGGCACTAAGAGGTGGTAAAAGGATTTCTAATTGCATGTACATGATGTTAACATGTTAATTGTACCAATATATGATGGCAAGTGACTCTTATAAGGTGCAAAGTGACTCTAATATGGTGAGAAGTCACTTACATGATTGATTAGAACCAAAATGTGGCCCAAAATTGACTTGTAGGAAATGGGTACCAAGAGGTTGGTTAAAGGATGTCTAATTGCATGTACCTTTAACATGGTAATTGTATCAATATATGGTGACAAGTGACTCTTACATTGTGCAAAGTGACTCTAATATGGTGAAAAGTGACTTACATGATTTATTAGAACCAAAATGTGGAACAAAATTGACCTGTATGAAATTGGAACTAAGAGGTGGTAAAAAGATGTCAAATTGGATGTATATGATGTTGACATGTTAATTATACTAATAGATTGTGGAAAGTAAATCATATAGGGTGCAAAATGACTCTAATATGGTGAAAAGTGACTTACATGGTTAATTAGAACCAAAATGTGGACCAAAATTGACTTGTATGAATGTGGCACTAAGAGGTGGTAAAAAGATTTCTAATTGCATGTACATGATATTAACATGTTAATTGTACCAATATATGATGACAAGTGACTCTTATAAGGTGCAAAGTGACTCTAATATGGTGAGAAGTCACTTACATGATTGATAGAGCCAAAATGTGACCCAAATTAACTTGCAGGAAAGGGGGTACCAAGAGGTGGTTAAAGGATGTCTAATTGCATGTACATGATGTTAACATGTTAATTGTATCAATATATGGTGACAAGTGACTCTTATAGGGTGCAGAGTGACTATAATATGGTGAAAAGTGACTTACATGGTTGATTAGAGCCAAAATGTGGAACAAAATTAACTTGTATGAAAATAACATTAATATTAGTAAAAGGATGTCAAATTGGATGTATATAATGTTAACATGTTAATTGTTGTATGTATGGTGGAAAGTAACTCTTATAGGGTGGAAAGTGACTCTAATATGGTGAAAAGTGACTTACATGATTTATTAGAACCAAAATGTGGAACAAATGGACCAGTATGAAAATTGGAACTAAGAGGTGGTAAAAAGATGTCAAATTGGATGTATATAATGTTAACATGTTAATTATACTAATAGATTGTGGAAAGTGAATCATATAGGTTGCAAAATGACTCTAATATGGTGAAAAGTGACTTACATGGTTAATTAGAACCAAAATGTGGACCAAAATTGACTTGTATGAATGTGGCACTAAGAGGTGGTAAAAAGATTTCTAATTGCATGTACATGATATTAACATGTTAATTGTACCAATATATGATGGCAAGTGACTCTTATAAGGTGCAAAGTGACTCTAATATGGTGAGAAGTCACTTACATGATTGATAAGAGCCAAAATGTAGCCCAAAATTAACTTGTAGGAAAGGGGTACCAAGAGGTGGTTAAAGGATGTCTAATTGCATGTACATGATGTTAACATGTTAATTGTATCAATATATGGTGACAAGTGACTCTTATAGGGTGTAGAGTGACTCTAATATGGTGAAAAGTGACTTACATGGTTGATTAGAGCCAAAATGTGGAACAAAATTAACTTGTATGAAAGTGACATTAATAGGTGGTAAAAGGATGTCAAATTGGATGTATATATGTTAGCACGTTAATTGTTGTATGTATGGTGGAAAGTGACTCTTATAGGGTGCAAAGTGACTCTAATATGGTGAAAAGTGACTTACATGGTTGATTAGAACCAAAATGTGGAACAAAATTGACCTGTATGAAAGTGGAACGAAGAGGTGGTAAAAGGATGTCAAATTGGATGTATATGATGTTAACATGTTAATTATACAAATAGATTGGGGAAAGTGACTCATATAGGGTGCAAAATGACTCTAATAAGGTGAAAAGTGACTTACACGGTTAATTAGAACCAAAATGTGGAACAAAATTGACTCGTATGAATGTGGCACTAAGAGGTGGTAAAAGGATTTCTAATTGCATGTACATGATGTTAACATGTTAATTGTACCAATATATGATGGCAAGTGACTCTTATTAAAGTGACTCTAATATGGTGAGAAGTCACTTACATGATTGATTAGAACCAAAATCTGGCCCAAAATTGACTTGTAGGAAAGGGGTACCAAGAGTTGGTTAAAGGATATCTAATTGCATGTATATTTAACATGGTAATTGTATCAATATATGGTGACAAGTGACTCTTACATTGTGCAAAGTGACTCTAATATGGTGAAAAGTGACTTACATGATTTATTAGAACCAAAATGTGGAACAAAATTGACCTGTATGAAATTGGAACTAAGAGGTGGTAAAAAGATGTCAAATTGGATGTATATGATGTTAACATGTTAATTATACTAATAGATTGTGGAAAGTGAATCATATAGGGTGCAAAATCACTCTAATATTGGTAAAAGGATGTCAAATTGGATGTATATAATGTTAACATGTTAATTGTTGTATGTATGGTGGAAAGTGACTCTTATAGCGTGCGAAGTGACTCTAATATGGTGAAAAGGGACTTACATGGTTGATTAAAACCAAGATGTCAAATTGGATGTATATGATGTTAACATGTTAATTATACTAATAGATTGTGGAAAGTGAATCATATAGGGTGCAAAATGACTCTAATATGGTGAAAAGTGACTTGGTTAATTAGAGCCAAAATGTGGACCAAAATTTACTTGTATAAATGTGGCACTAAAAGGTGGTAAAAAGATTTCTAATTGCATGTACATGATATTAACATGTTAATTGTACCAATATATGATGGCAAGTGACTCTTATAAGGTGCAAAGTGACTCTAATATGGTGAGAAGTCACTTACATGATTGATAAGAGCCAAAATGTGGCCCAAAATTAACTTGTAGGAAAGGGGTACCAAGAGGTGGTTAAAGGATGTCTAATTGCATGTACATGATGTTAACATGTTAATTGTATCAATATATGGTGACAAGTGACTCTTATAGGGTGCAGAGTGACTCTAATATGGTGAAAAGTGACTTACATGGTTGATTAGAGCCAAAATGTGGAACAAAATTAACTTGTATGAAAATAACATTAATATTGGTAAAAGGATGTCAAATTGGATGTATATAATGTTAACATGTTAATTGTTGTATGTATGGTGGAAAGTGACTCTTATAGCGTGCGAAGTGACTCTAATATGGTGAAAAGTGACTTACATGGTTGATTAAAACCAAGATGTCAAATTGGATGTATATGATGTTAACATGTTAATTATACTAATAGATTGTGGAAAGTGAATCATATAGGGTGCAAACTGACTCTAATATGGTGAAAAGTGACTTACATGGTTAATTAGAACCAAAATATGGACCAAAATTGACTTGTATAAATGTGGCACTAAGAGGTGGTAAAAAGATTTATAATTGCATGTACATGATGTTAACATGTTAATTGTACCAATATATGATGGCAAGTGACTCTTATAAGGTGCAAAGTGACTCTAATATGGTGAGAAGTCACTTACATGATTGATTAGAGCCAAAATGTGGCCCAAAATTGACTTGTAGGAAAGGGGTACCAAGAGGTGGTTAAAGGATGTCTAATTGCATGTACATGATGTTAACATGTTAATTGTATCAATATATGGTGACAAGTGACTCTTATAGGGTGCAGAGTGACTCTAATATGGTGAAAAGTGACTTACATCGTTGATTAGAGCCAAAATGTGGAACAAAATTAACTTGTTTGAAAATAACATTAATATTGGTAAAAGGATGTCAAATTGGATGTATATAATGTTAACATGTTAATTGTTGTATGTATGGTGGAAAGGGACTCTTATAGCGTGCGAAGTGACTAATATGTTGAAAAGTGACTTACATGGTTGATTAAAACCAAAATGTGGAACAAAATTGATCTGTATGAAATTGGAACTAAAAAAAGATGTCAAATTGGATGTATACGATGTTAACATGTTAATAATACTAATAAATTGTAGAAAGTGAATCATATAGGGTGCAAACTGACTCTAATATGGTGAAAAGTGACTTACATGGTTAATTAGAACCAAAATGTGGACCAAAACTGACTTGTATAAATGTGGCACTAAGAGGTGGTAAAAAGATTTATAATTGCATGTACATGACGTTAACATGTTAATTGTACCAATATATGATGGCAAGTGACTCTTATAAGGTGCAAAGTGACTCTAATGTGGTGAGAAGTCACTTACATGATTGATAAGAGCAAAAATGTGGCCCAAAATTAACTTGTAGGAAAGGGGTAGCAAGAGGTGGTTAAAGGATGTCTGATTGCATGTACATGATGTTAACATGTTAATTGTATCAATATATGGTGATAAGTGACTCTTATAGGGTGCAAAGTGACTCTAATATGGTGAAAAGTGACTTACATGGTTGATTAGAGCCAAAATATGGAACAAAATTAATTTGTATGAAAGTGACATTAATAGGTGGTCAAAGGATGTCAAATTGGATGTATATAATGTTAACATGTTAATTGTTGTATGTTTGGTGGAAAGTGACTCTAATAGGGTGCAAAGTGACTCTAAATGGTGAAAAGTGACTTACATGGTTGATTAGAACCAAAATATGGAATAAAATTGACCTGTATGAAAGTGGAACTAAGAGGTGGTAAAAGGATGTCAAATTGGATGTATATGATGTTAACATGTTAATTATACATATAGATTGTGGAAAGTGACTCATATAGGGTGCAAAATGACTCTAATATGGTGAAAAGTGACTTACATTGTTAATTAGAACCAAAATGTTGAACAAAATTGACTCGTATGAATGTGGCACTAAGAGGTGGTAAAAGGATTTCTAATTGCATGTACATGATGTTAACATGTTAATTGTACCAATATATGATGGCAAGTGACTCTTATAAGGTGCAAAGTGACTCTAATGTGGTGAGAAGTCACTTACATGATTGATAAGAGCCAAAATATGGCCCAAAATTAACTTGTAGGAAAGGGGTACCAAGAGGTGGTTAAAGGATGTCTAATTGCATGTACATGATGTTAACATGTTAATTGTATCAATATATGGTGACAAGTGATTCTTATAGGGTGCAAATTCACTCTAATATGGTGAAAACTGACTTACATGGGTGATTAGAGCCAAAATGTGGAACAAAATTAACTTGTATGAAAGTTACATTAATAGGTGGTCAAAGGATGTGAAATTGGATGTAATAATTGTTAACATGTTAATTGTTGTATGTATGGTGGAAAGTAACTCTTATAGGGTGCAAAGTGACTCTAATATGGTGAAAAGTGACTTACATGGTTGATTAGAACCAAAATGTGGTACAAAATTGACCTGTATGAAAGTGGAACTAAGAGGTGGTAAAAGGATGTCAAATTGGATGTATATGATGTTAACATGTTAATTATACATATAGATTGTGGAAAGTGACTCATATAGGGTGCAAAATGACTCCAATATGGTGAAAATTGATTTACATGGTTAATTAGAACCAAAATGTGGAACAAAATTGACTCATATGAATGTGGCACTAAGAGGTGGTAAAAGGATTTCTAATTGCATGTACATACGTTAACATGTTAATTTACCAATTATGATGGCAAGTGATCTTATAAGGTGCAAAGTGACTCTAATATGGTGAGAAGTCACTTACATGATTGATTAGAACCAAAATGTGGCCCAAATTGCTTGTAGGAAATGGGTACCGAGAGTTGGTTAAAGGATGTCTAATTGCATGTACATTTACATGGTAATTGATCAATATATGGTGACAAGTGACTCTACATTGTTCAAAATGACTCTAATATGGTGAAAAGTGACTTACATGATTTATTAGAACCAAAATGTGGAAAAAAAATGGACCAGTATGAAATTGGAACTAAGAGGTGGTAAAAAGATGTCAAATTGGATTATATAATGTTACAATGTTAATTATACTATAGATTGTGGAAAGTGAATCATATAGGGTGCAAAATGACTCTAATATGGTGAAAAGTGACTTACATGGTTAATTAGAACCAAAATGTGGACCAAAATTGACTTGTATGAATGTGGCACTAAGAGGTGGTAAAAAGATTTCTATTGCATGTACATGATATTAACATTTAATTGTACCAATATATGATGGCAAGTGACTCTTATAAGGTGCAAAGTGACTCTAATATGGTGAGAAGTCACTTACATGATTGATAAGAGCCAAAATGTGGCCCAAAATTAACTTGTAGAAAGGGGTACCAAGAGGGGTTAAAGGATGTCTAATTGCATCTACATGATGTTAACATGTTAATTGTATCAATAGGTGACAAGTGACTCTTATAGGTGCAAGTGACTCTAATATGGTGAAAAGTGACTTACATGTTGATTAGAGCCAAAATGTGGAACAAAATTAACTTGTATGAAAGTGACATTAATAGGTGGTAAAAGGATGTCCAAATTGATGTCTATAATGTTAGCATGTTAGTTGTTGTATTATGGTGGAAAGTGACTCTTATAGCGTGCGAAGTGACTCTAATATGGTGAAAAGTGACTTACATGGTTGATTAAAACCAAGATGTTAAATTGGATGTACATGATGTTAACATGTTAATTATACTAATAGATTGTGGAAAGTGAATCATATAGGGTGCAAACTGACTCTAATATGGTGAAAAGTGACTTACATGGTTAATTAGAACCAAAATAGGACCAAATTGACTTGTATAAATGTGGCACTAAGAGGTGGTAAAAAGATTTATAATTGCATGTCATGATGTAACATGTTAATTGTACCAATATATGATGGCAAGTGACTCTTATAAGGTGCAAAGTGACTCTAATATGTT